>NW_027196406.1:0-92784 GCF_038502225.1 Cherax quadricarinatus
CTCTTAATTCTTTCAATTATAACTCTACCATACACTTTACCAGGTACACTCAACAGACTTATCCCCCTATAATTTTTGCACTCTCTTTTATCCCCTTTGCCTTTATACAAAGGAACTATGCATGCTCTCTGCCAATCCCTAGGTACCTTACCCTCTTCCATACATTTATTAAATAATTGCACCAACCACTCCAAAACTATATCCCCACCTGCTTTTAACATTTCTATCTTTATCCCATCAATCCCGGCTGCCTTACCCCCTTTCATTTTACCTACTGCCTCACGAACTTCCCCCACACTCACAACTGGCTCTTCCTCACTCCTACAAGATGTTATTCCTCCTTGCCCTATACACGAAATCACAGCTTCCCTATCTTCATCAACATTTAACAATTCCTCAAAATATTCCTTCCATCTTCCCAATACCTCTAACTCTCCATTTAATAACTCTCCTCTCCTATTTTTAACTGACAAATCCATTTGTTCTCTAGGCTTTCTTAACTTGTTAATCTCACTCCAAAACTTTTTCTTATTTTCAACAAAATTTGTTGATAACATCTCACCCACTCTCTCATTTGCTCTCTTTTTACATTGCTTCACCACTCTCTTAACTTCTCTCTTTTTCTCCATATACTCTTCCCTCCTTGCATCACTTCTACTTTGTAAAAACTTCTCATATGCTAACTTTTTCTCCCTTACTACTCTCTTTACATCATCATTCCACCAATCGCTCCTCTTCCCTCCTGCACCCACTTTCCTGTAACCACAAACTTCTGCTGAACACTCTAACACTACATTTTTAAACCTACCCCATACCTCTTCGACCCCATTGCCTATGCTCTCATTAGCCCATCTATCCTCCAATAGCTGTTTATATCTTACCCTAACTGCCTCCTCTTTTAGTTTATAAACCTTCACCTCTCTCTTCCCTGATGTTTCTATTCTCCTTGTATCCCATCTACCTTTTACTCTCAGTGTAGCTACAACTAGAAAGTGATCTGATATATCTGTGGCCCCTCTATAAACATGTACATCCTGAAGTCTACTCAACAGTCTTTTATCTACCAATACATAATCCAACAAACTACTGTCATTTCGCCCTACATCATATCGTGTATACTTATTTATCCTCTTTTTCTTAAAATATGTATTACCTATAACTAAACCCCTTTCTATACAAAGTTCAATCAAAGGGCTCCCATTATCATTTACACCTGGCACCCCAAACTTACCTACCACACCCTCTCTAAAAGTTTCTCCTACTTTAGCATTCAAGTCCCCTACCACAATTACTCTCTCACTTGGTTCAAAGGCTCCTATACATTCACTTAACATCTCCCAAAATCTCTCTCTCTCCTCTGCATTCCTCTCTTCTCCAGGTGCATACACGCTTATTATGACCCACTTCTCGCATCCAACCTTTACTTTAATCCACATAATTCTTGAATTTACACATTCATATTCTCTTTTCTCCTTCCATAACTGATCATTTAACATTACTGCTACCCCTTCCTTTGCTCTAACTCTCTCAGATACTCCAGATTTAATCCCATTTATTTCCCCCCACTGAAACTCTCCTACCCCCTTCAGCTTTGTTTCGCTTAGGGCCAGGACATCCAACTTCTTTTCATTCATAACATCAGCAATCATCTGTTTCTTGTCATCCGCACTACATCCACGCACATTTAAGCAACCCAGTTTTATAAAGTTTTTCTTCTTCTCTTTTTTAGTAATTGTATACAGGAGAAGGGGTTACTAGCCCATTGCTCCCGGCATTTTAGTCGCCTCATACGACACGCATGGCTTACGGAGGAAAGATTCTTTTCCACTTCCCCATGGACAATAGAAGAAATAAAAAAGAACAAGAGCTATTTAGAAAAAGGAGAAAAACCTAGATGTATGTATATATATATATGCATGTGCGTGTCTGTGAAGTGTGACCAAAGTGTAAGTAGGAGTAGCAAGATATCCCTGTTATCTTAGCGTGTTTATGAGACAGAAAAAGAAACCAGCAATCCTACCATCATGCAAAACAGTTACAGGTTTTTGTTTCACAGTCATCTGGCAGGACGGTAGTACTTCCCTGGGTGGTTGCTGTCTACCAACCTACTACCTACCAATGTTAAGGTCTTAAAATTAATGTAGTTTGCACAAAGGGATGGGAAGCTAAATTTTTCATTAGAATTAAGCATAAAAGTCAAGTATGGTGTGTTTTTTTTTTTTTTTTTTTTTTTAACAAGTCGACCGTCTCCACCAAGGCAGGGTGACCCAAAAAAGAAAAAATCCCCAAAAAGAAAATACTTTCATCATTCAACACTTTCACCACACTCACACATAATCACTGCTTTTGCAGAGGTGCTCAGAATACAACAGTTTAGAAGCATATACGTATAAAGATACACAACATATCCCTCCAAACTGCTAATATCCCAAACCCCTCCTTTAGAGTGCAGGCACTGTACTTCTCATTTCCAGGACTCTAGTCTGGCTATATAAAAATAACCAGTTTCCCTGAAACCCTTCACTAAATATTACCCTGCTCGTACTCCAACAGATCGTCAGTTCCCAAATACCATTCACTCCTATTGAACATGCTTATGCACGCCTGCTGGAAGTCCAAGCCCCTCACCCACAAAACCTCCCATACCCCTTCCAACCTTTTCGAGGATGACCCCTACCCCACCTTCCTTTACAGATTTACATGCTCTCCATGTCATTCTTTGATACATTCTCTCTAAATGACCAAACCACCTCAACAACCCCTCTTCAGCCCTCTGACTAATACTTTTATTAACTCCACACCTTCTCCCAATTTCCACACTCCAATATTTCTGCATAATATTTACACCACACATTGGCCTTAGACAGGACATCTCCACTGCCTCCAACCGCCTCCTTGCTGCTGCATTCACAACCCAAGCTTCACCCCCATATAAGAGTGTTGGTACTACTATACTTTCACACATTCCCTTCTTTGCCTCCATAGATAGCGTTTTTTGTCTCTACATATATCTCGATGCACCACTCTCCTTTTTTTCCCTCATCAATTCTATGATTAACCTCATCCTTCATAAATCCATCCGCCAACACATCAACTCCCAAGTAGTATCTAAAAACATTCGCTTCTTCCATACTCCTCCCCAATTTGATATCTAATTTTTCTTTATCTAAATCATTTGATACCCTCATCACCTTACTCTTTTCTATGTTCACTTTCAACTTTCTACCTTTACACACACACCCAAACTCATCCACTAACCTTTGCAACTTTTCTTTAGAATCTCCCATGAGCACAGTATCATCAGCAAAAAGCAACTGTGTCAATTCCCATTTTGCATTTGATTCCCGATAATTTAATCCCACCCCTCTCCCGAACACCCTAGCATTTACTTCTTTTACAACCACATCCATAAATAAATTAAACAATCATGGTTACATTACACATCCCTGTCTAAGGCCTACTTTTACCGGGAAGTAGTCTCCCTCTCTTCTACACACCCTAACCTGAGCCTCACTATCCTCATAAAAACTCTTTACAGCATTTAGTAACTTACCACCTATTCCATATACTTGCAACATCTGCCACATTGCTTCCCTATCCACTCTATCGTATGCCTTTTCTAAATCCATAAATGCAATAAAAACTTCCCTACCTTTATCTAAATACTGTTCACATATATGCTTCAATGTAAACACTTGATCTACACATCTCCTACCCACTCTGAAACCTCCTTGCTCATCTGCAATCCTACATTCTGTCTTACCTCTAATTCTTTCAATTATAACTCTACCGTATACTTTTCCTGGTATACTCAGTAAACTTATTCCTCTATAATTTTTACAATCTCTTTTTGTCCCCCTTCCTTATATATAAAGGGACTATACATGCTCTCTGCCAATCCCTAGGTACCTTCCCCTCTTTCATACATTTATTAAACAAAAATACCAACCACTCCAACACTATATCCCCCCTGCTTTTAACATTTCTGTCCTGATCTCGTCAGTTCCAGCTGCTTTACCCCCTTTCATTCTACGTAATGCCTCACGCACCTCCCCCACACTCACATCCTGCTGTTCTTCACTCCTAAAAGATGGTATACCTCCCTGGCCAGTGCATGAAATTACTGCTTCCCTTTCTTCATCGACATGTAAAAGTTCCTCAAAATATTCTCGCTATCTACCCAAACCCTCCATCTCCCAACTCCCCTACTCTATTTTTAACTGACAAATCCATTCATTCTCTAGGCTTTCTTAACTTGTTTAACTCCAAAATTTTTTCTTATTTTCATTAAAGTTTCTTGGCAGTGCCTCTCCCAGTCTATCATCTGCTCTCCTTTTGCACTCTCACCACTCTCTTCACCCTCCATATATTCTACTCTTCTTACAACACTTCATCTTTGTAAAAATCTCTCATAAGCTAACTTTTTCTCTTTTATCACACCCTCTACTTCATCATTTCATTTCACCAATCACTCCTCTTTCCTCCTGGCCCCACCCTCCTATAACCACAAACTTCTGCCCCCACATTCTAATACTGCATTTTTAAAACTATTCCAACCCTCTTCAACCCCCCCCACTACTCATACTTGCACTAGCCCACCTTTCTGCCAACAGTCGCTTATATCTCACCCGAACTTCCTCCTCCCTTAGTTTATACACTTTCACTTCCCTCTTGCTTGTTGTTGCCATTTTCCTCTTTTCCCATCTACCTATTACTCTAACTGTAGATACAACTAAATAATGATCCGATATATCAGTTGCCCCTCTATAAACGTGTACATCCTGGAGCCTACCCATCAACCTTTTATCCACCAATACATGATCTAACAAACTACTTTCATTACATGCTATATCATACCTTGTATATTTATCCTCTTCTTCATAAAATCTATATTACTTATTACCAAACCTCTTTCTGCACATAGCTCAATTAAAGGCTCCCCATTATATTAAATTTATTTTTTTAAAGTCACTGCAGCCTTTGCTTATCATATACAGTACTGACAAGTTGATGAATCCAGTAATGATTATATTCAATGGAAAGCGCTAAACTCTTAGGGGTTTAGGGAATAAGAGGGATTCAGGTTTGATTCAAGGAAGCAGAGTAGCTCCAGTTCCTTGGATCACTAGCCCTTCAATAGCACCAAAGCAACTTACATTTAAAAAGTGTAAAATGGATAACCTGAAAAACTCAATAGAAATTATACTGTAATATAGTGCTTGCTACTGTATAAGAGTAGTGATAGAATTTTATTCCATTGTGTGTGAACATACCACCAATGTGTTGACAGGTGAAGATACTTCAATAATATTAATAAAGTGCTGCAGCGGTCACTAAGAAGACACTATAAGGCTACTTACAAAAGTGCAATTACAGGAAATTTATCCATATTTATTTCCTAAACAGGACATATACTACTGTATAAAGCAATAGAAAACTTACAAGACTTTATAGCACATTTTTCAGATGGATTCCTAAAATGTCTAACTTGCTTCATCCACTATTAAAAGAGGACAGTGACTCTAAAGATACATCTAGTACTTCCTCCTCTTCAAAATTTCTGGCCTCCAGTTGACTGGATGTGTCTCTTCAGACTGAAAAAAAAAGTGAATACATTAGTATCACAGGAAAGCAAAATAAAAATCAATAAGTAGAAATAGTTAATGCCCATTTTTATTAACTGGCCAGAAAAGTATGGAAATTTCTTGCATGATGTGAACATTCAGCAGAAAATAAAAAATGCAGAAATTAGAATGTATGTGGAGTATTAAAAGTGAAAGTCAAGGTCTGGAGAGAGCTGGTAAGGTCATGGAGAAAGGATGAAAGGTATTTAAGAAGAGTTCATAAATCTCTGTAGGAGGGAAGTAGATACAGAGCATCACTGAGGCAAAAAAAAAAAAAAAAAAAAAAAAAAAAAAAAAAAAAAAAAAAAAAAAAAAGCAAATCTGTAAATACAGTGGACCCCGGTTTACGATATTATTTCATTCCAGAAGTATGTTCAGGTGCCATTACTGAACGAATTTGTTCCCATAAGGAATATTGTGAATTAGATTAGTCCATTTCAGACCCCCAAACATACACGTACAAATGCACTTACATAAATACACTTACATAATTGGTCGCATTGGGAGGTGATCGTAAAGCAGGGGGCCATTGTACAGCCAAACTTTGATACAGCAAGTTACTGTATGATGGATAAAAGGTATGACAGAAAAAATATTTGGCTGGATATATGATTGATGGAATGGACCAAGACTGTTAGTTGTTATGTGTGCATGTGGTACGCTTCCCATACAATGGTCTAAGTCTACTGTATAAAGATTTTCCGTCAGCAGAGGTGTGTGTGTCCACTAGGCTCCCCATACAATGGACCAAGTATGCTATATTGAGGTTTTGCCCAAAGGTTCTCTATACAATGGACATCAGTGCACTGGGGATTTCAATACAATGGATTTTTATTTAAACTGACACCCTTTACCCCTATTAGTCCCTTATACTGAGATTTCATGTCTATTATACAGAGGCAAAAATAGATACTACATTAGTGGTGGCTGAACAAATATACAAACATGCAAATCTTAATACTGTATGTTATTTATCTTTCACACTATTTTTAACAATGTCTCTATTCCTAGATGAAAAGTACTGCTCAAGACAGATATCTTGCACAAAAACCTAGATGCAAAATTAACAATGTCCTAATCCCAGGAATTCTCCAAAGTGCTTAATTAGTAATGATTTCTACAGTAAGGTTGTAAGGTTTCAAGTCTCAATAACTTCTTGCCTAAAAAAAAAAAATTATGTGAAATTCTGTGATATCACTTATACAGAAAAATTAAGCTTAACTTGAAAGGCAGATCATACTTCAATAGCATGGAAACTGCACAATGTGGATAACTCAAGAGAGCCAAGCATTGAGGTTTTGTACAACAGGTAAATAGGGCGTCTCCTAGGATGTCACAGAATGCAGTTGACTGACTACAGCCTCTACTCACTTTGCGACGTAATCATTTACCGACGCCTTGGACTTATGACGGGCTCTCTGACCAGTATTTATACCTAAATAATGTATATTAGAACTGATTTCCTCTATTCTGTTTATTTCAATATACAGTACACTACTGTATAAACATTTAAAATTATACCAGAAATGTTATAAATGGTGCAAAGATGACATTAAAACAGTATCAAAGATGGTTGACACAAACCCACTACCATTATAGTGTGCTCCTCACTTAGTGATGAATTTGTTTAACGATGTGGTCTTAGGAACGGAACTCCATCGTTCAGTGAGGAGAGGCTGTATAATAAAATCGACAAACTAGAGATTTTAAAAAAGATGTCATGGAATGCAGCTGATGAACTATAATAAAATCGACATGCTGAAGGTTTAAAAAAAAAAGATGTAACAGCATGCACCTATGATAAAATTGACAAAATGAAGGTTTTAAAAAGTATTATGTGGATCATTAAAAAGGCCAGAAAACTTACTGCAGTGTCATCTTCCTTGTAAATCTTGATAGTTTTGTCTGCATCGCAGGTAATTAGCCGTGAGCCACTCTGATCAAATGTCATGGCAAACACCCCGGCTTCACTGTCCATAGAACCTGTGAAAATAAAGCCCAATGATCATTGAATCTTTTTTACAATTAGAATATAAATAATATAATAAACTACTAGGTAGTAGGTTGGTAGACAGCAACCGCCCAGGGTGGTACTACCGTCCTGCCAAGTGAGTGTAAAACGAAATCCTGTAATTGTTTTACATGATGGTAGGATTGCTGGTGTCCTTTTTTCTGTTTCATAAACATGCAAGATTTCAGGTAGGTCTTGCTACTTCTACTTACACTTAGGTCACACTACACATACATGTGCAAGCATATATATATACATACCCCTCTGGGTTTTCTTCTATTTTCTTTCTAGTTCTTGTTCTTGTCTATTTCCTATTATCTCCATGGGGAAGTGGATCAGAATTCTTCCTCTGTAAGCCATGCGTGTTGTAAGAGTCGACTAAAATGCCAGGAGCAAGGTGCTAGTAACCCCTTCTCCTTTATATATTACTAAATGTAAAAGGAGAAACTTTTGTTTTTCCTTTTGGGCCACCCCGCCTCAGTGGGATATGGCCGGTGTGTTGAAAGAAAGAATAAACTACACAGCGCTGTATGACCCTTGTGGGTTTAGCACTTAATTATGATAATAATAATAATAATAAACTATAAAAATTCTATCACTGCTATATGATCTTCAAAATTATATAGTGGTGGTACCATGTTCTGATGAATTGTTTTTATGCAGATTAACATGATGAATCAAAAATCAACCAGAATTATTTTTATTTTTATGGAAAGGACTAAACCCTTAACAGTCAAATAAGACATCCTGAAATTAGCATTCATTTATGCTAAATGCCAAATACTGTAAAAAGCTTTCAGAATTCAAAGAAGAAATTAAAATTATGTTAATCAACTTGTAAATACAATAACAAATATAATTTTTCTTTGAGATTTCAACTGCCAAAAATGGAATAGTGTGTATGAAGAAGAAGATAAATATGAATTTTCCTGGAAGTCATCCATATGAACCACCTCGTATGAAATGCAGTTTATAATCTTTCTGAATCAATATCAGCACTGTATGGCCCTTGTCGGGTTTTGCTTAGTTTTGATAATAATAATAATAATAATAATAATAATAATAATAATAATAATAATAATAATAATACTTCTGAATCAATAGACAAATAACTCACACACTGGAGAAAGAAAATTATGACTCTTTCAGTCCAACTAGTGTGTGACTAGTTAATAGTCCAAGTCGGACCAAAATGTCATCATAAGTTATTTTCTCCTATGTGCGGGTTTTTCGTGTATTGCTCCAGTCATGGTATTGTGCCTTTCATTCTTTCTGACTCAAAAGTGAAAGAGTAAGTCAAGCACCGTGGCTGGAACAATTCACAATCAACCCACAATATGGAGAGGAAACTTCAAAGAACCTTTTGGTCCATCCTGGACTGACAACTTGATTAAAGTCTAGTATGAAGTGAAGCATCATCTCAGATTTCCTTTCCAAGTTATATAATTAGAGTTGTGAAAAGTGGAAAATTTGAGGGCTTGTATTACATAAGAATAATGCTGCTCAAATCCAGGTACAGACTGGGTATTCCTTATCCGGAATGCTTGGGGACAGAAGTGCCTTGGATTTCAGAATTTTCTGGATTTTGGATTTAGGGATGGGACCCAAGTCTAAACACAAATATCAAATATATTCCACATACAGCTTATACAGCAAGTAATTTTACACAGCCTCTCCTCACTTAATGACCGAGTTCCATTCCTAGGAATAGGTCGGTAAGTGAAATGATCGTTAAGCGAGGAGCATACTGAACTGGTAGTGGGTTTCTGTCAGTCATCTTTAGATATTTTTTCAATGTCACTTTTACACCATTTATAACATTTTTAGTATATTTTTAAACATTTATACAGTAGTGCACTGTATATTGTAATAAACAGAATAGAGGAAATCAACTCTAATATACATTACTAAGGTTTGCACATTGGTTGGAGAGCTCGTCATGACTCTGAGCGGTTGGTAAACTAGTACATCGCTAAGTGAGGAGTGACTGTAAAATATTTATAAAACAACAATATTTTTAATAAAAGCAGCACAGCAGCATTGTCAGAATACCTGAATCAGCACTTCAAAAAACAACAAACAGTGGTAGGCTTTCAGTCTCCATATTCAATGCATACTTTGATTAAAAGGCTGCTGTACACTATTTTTTCTTATCGTTGTTACTCACAGGGGAATCTGCAGCCCTTTTGACATTTCCAACAATATCTTCGCACCTCAGAAAAGAGAATATGCACAAAGCACACAGTAATCATAGTGAGTACTGCATGCAGGTCTGGCAGTGACAAATGTTGGTAACAAAATGGTGACAATAAGGCATCAGAGCCTCACCCAGGGTATCTGAGATCACGTGTTACAACTGTCCAAGCACACAGAGACGTGCATAATGCCTGGGAACCTTCCCAGAACCACAAGAAATTTTCCATTTGTGGCATCATATCCTTACTCTTTCTAGCCAATTCATTCAGAACACTACTTTAGTATATGTCCAACTTAACATCTAATTTTAATTTTAACATTAATTTAATTACACTATTAATCAAGAACTCAATTTATATTAGTTTTTGGTACCCTTCATAAAGTTCAAGTTAAAATTTGCTGTAGTCTTTTTCCTCTCCTAATGCATACAAATAGATGGTTAATCAAACTGAAAAAAATTAAGAACTATAAAGTGACCATTTCTCCACGGGGCAATGGAACAGAATTCTTCCTCCGTAAGCCATGTTTGTCATATAAGGCGACTAAAATGACAGAAGCAAGGGACTAGTAACCTCTTCTCCTGTACATTACTAAAGTTAAAAAGAGAAACTTTTGTTTTTCTTTTTGGGCCACCCTGCTTTGGTGGGATATGGCCAGTTTGTTGAAAGAAGAAAAAAGCCACCATTTCTGTGGAATAATAACTGAACTGAGCAAAGAGCTTTTTATGAATACATTTTTGCCACAGGGATTTTCATTAAATATATACAAAGAACACAAAATCAACAGTACATAAAGCATAGGGGTCAGGTTCAGGTTCAGGTCAGGTGAGGTCTAATCTAGAGGGTGTTGCATTTTGTGTCTTTCTACTACAAGTGTGATATTTCCTTCAGTGTTGAACCAATATTGACTATGGTCTATAAATGAACATCACACTCACTACATACAAAACATCCTCCTCACCTGGTTGCACCGGTGCCTGGAGTTTCTGGAAGTTATATCCCGTCCGCCAATCCCAGAAATAGAGGGTGCCATTGTCTGCTCCAGACACTAGAACCCCTTCTCGGTTCATTGCCAGGCAGTTGACTATAGCATTGTGGCCTGTCAGGTTCTGTAAAAGTTATTCATATATAATAATGTATCAAAATAAGCATAGTATATGGAAGACCGCAATACTCAATGAGCTACAAAAGAATTTGAGTTCTAAATACTTTTTTTAGTATCCTAGCAATAAAGCAACTAAGTTAAACCTATAACTGCATTTATGGGGAAGCACTAAAACTATAAAGGTCATACAATGTCTAGGGAATGAGATGAAATCAGATATGATCCAAAAAATGCAAAGGTAAGACAAAACAAGATAAGATAAAGTAGGTCCAATTCATGTGATCAAGAGAATTTCACCAGCACCAGGGTCTCTCCTTAGAAGGGAAAATCAATTGTAAGCATGTACTATATGTAATGGTAATGGTTAAAATGCAGATGTTTCCTGACTTAATAACCTTCGAATCCCATGATAAAAGAATAGCTTCTGAATCTCAAAAGTAAAATCCAATGATTCTTCCATATTTTTTAAATATTTTTCAACCTATAGCAACAGATCATCAACAATATGCCTACTGCCTCCCTTTCAAGTACTTTATTTGTTGAATTTAGTGTTTCTATATTTTTTTTTTTTTCAACAAACCGGCCGTATCCCACCAAGGCAGGGTGGCCCAAAATGAAAAACGAAAGTTTTTCTTTTTAAATTTAGTAATTTGTACAGGAGAAGGGGTTACTAGCTCTTTGTTCTCAGCAATTTAGTCGCCTCTTACAATATGCATGGCTTACGGAGGAAGAATTCTGTTCCACTTCCCCATGGAGATAAGAGGAAATAAACAAGAACAAGAACTAGAAAGAAAATAGAAGAAAACCCAAAGGGGTGTGTATATATATGCTTGTACATGTATATGTAGTGTGACCTAAGTGTAAGAAGAAGTAGCAAGACATACCTGAAATCTTGCATGTTTATGAGACAAAAAACACCAGCAATCCTACCATCATGTAAAACAATTACAGGCTTTCATTTTACACTCACTTGGCAGGACAGCAGTACCTTCCTGGGTGGTTGCTGTCTACCAACCTACTACCTAGGGTTTCTATATTTATTAACTACATTAATAAATAATGCCAGAACAGCTAATATGGAACTTCTTTCTTTCAACACACCGGCCGTATCCCACCGAGGCGGGGTGGCCCAAAAGGAAAAACGAAAGTTTCTCCTTTTACATTTAGTAATATATACAGGAGAAGAGGTTACTAGCCCCTTGCTCCCGGCATTTTAGTCGCCTCTTACAACACGCATAGCTTACGGAGGAAGAATTCTGTTCCACTTCCCCATGGAGATAAGAGGAAATAAACAAGAATAAGAACTAGAAAGAAAATAGAAGAAAACCCAGAGGGGTGTGTATATATGTGCTTGTACATGTATGTGTAGTGTGACCTAAGTGTAAGTAGAAGTAGCAAGACGTACCTGAAATCTTGCATGTTCATGAGACAGAAAAAAGGACACCAGCAATCCTACCATCATGTAAAACAATTACAGGTTTTCGTTTTACACTCACTTGGCAGGACGGTAGTACCTCCCTGGGCGGTTGCTGTCTACCAACCTACTACCTAGGGTTTCTATATTTATTAACTACATTAATAAATAATGCCAGAACAGCTAATATGGAACTACATACACTTTTTTCTTTACTGATTTTTAACAAAAACACAATGAAATGATATCTCTCGTTACTTTTAATAAATATTTCAACCCATTCTACATTTTTCATGAGCTGATCACACAATATCCCTTAAAAATACACAACTTGAATCTTTGTATTATTTATTAATACCCTTTTTGACAATTTCCTTATTTTATTTTTATATTTGAAGGAAAGCCTTGTAAAGGGTTATACAGTGCTTAGGGAATGTAAGGAATGGGAGGAAATTAGGTTTGATTTGAAGAAGGGGAAAGTAGCTCCTATTCCTTGGATCAAGAGCCCTTCACCAAAAAAAACCAGCCTTACCTGAACAAACTTCCCTTCAGGACATTTCCATTGTTTGATGTTATCGGGTGCCCCTGACGCAAACATATAAAGTTCTGGGTGAACAGCTAAGGATCGAACACTCTTCTTGTGGTGGGTCAACGTACATGTACTCTTGCCAGCAGCCAAGTCCCACAAACGTATAGTAAAATCATGAGAGCCAGTGATTACCTGCCAAAAACAATGAGCTTCACAAAACGAGTCTTCAACATATCTGATAAAATCAAAGACTAATATGATCCTATGAGTCAGTAAGTATAAGGTGGTGACCTAAAGAAAAAACTTAAGATTTTTTTTTACACTGTAGAGATTATAGGCTATGCAACCTAAAACAATTAATGGAGGTTAGGTGCTCCAAGTAAAAAACAAGGAAAACAGTTGTACCGAGACTTGCCCATAATCTCTCTAAATGCTTAGTGCCAGTGATGTGTCCGCTAAGCAATGAATCTCTTCTAACTGCCTTTAAAAGTTAATTACGTTTGTAGGAGCACTTGGAACATTTTGCAAATAATTCTATCACTTAAATGAAGTAAATACATTTTTATTTACATTGAGAAAAAAGAATTTGTAGGAAGAATAAAAAATAATCTGAGCAAGCACATACCACTGGAGGAAGTACAGAGTGTGTCAGAACTTCTGAACTCATTTTAAATTAAAATATTTCTTCCTAAAGTTACAGGTAAAACTGCTTAATATAAGGCATCTTGAGATCTAGACTTTTGGTTTCATTATAGAACAGTATAAAGGTCTGCACCAGAACAAGCTGAAGCTGTGGAAATTTACATAATGACAAAATATTAAGTTGTACAGGCTAGAGAGCATACTGAAATAAGATGTTATTATGATTAGTTTCAGAAATCCTAAGCTAGTGGTGCCTCACATCTAGGGTGGGTAAGTAGAGATCTGAAAAGACAAAAAGCCACAATACTGTGACTTGAAAAAAGAGACGTATGATGATGTTTTGTTCAAGTTGGACCATTAACTTGTCACATACTGACTAGTTATGACTTATGATGACATTTTGATCCAAGTTGGACCAAAATGTCATCATAAGTTTCTCCTGTGTGGGGGTTATTTGGGTAGCATTCCAACTTACATCAACAGACTGACTGGCAAGCCATAATGCAGAAATATAATGTCTGTCATATTTATTTTGGCTATTTTCATTTAATTATTTAAAGCACTAAACTCATGCAGATCATCCAGCACATGGCATGGTGGAGGATCGATCTTGTATTCACTAAGTGGATGATTGATCTGCTACCTATTTGTATTCACTTGTCACAGCAGATAAGAATATTCATATTATTCTTTTAAAACACATTTACCGAGACCTAGCATGTTTTCCTATAAAAATACTACCTGTGTAAGAGGTGAAACCAGTGAATAGTGTATCCTAAGGTTAATCAACAAAATTCTTTCCTACAGGTTTCTCATTAGTTCACTGATCCATGAAGTTCTTCATGCATCCACTTCCAAATGTATAAATTGCTCACATCCTCCACTCTCCTGCCTTTCATCTTTTTCACTAATCTTTGAATCTTATATGTCCCTATTCTCATCACCCTGCTCTTCTCTGCATTAACTTTCAACTACCATTTTTTTTTTTTTACATATCCTTCCCAGTTCCTTTACCATCCTTTTATGCTTCCCTTCTCGAATTTCAGATCTTGGCCCGGGAATTGCATGTACCATACGCGTCCCCTTGCCTGGGGAACGGCGTCAGTCTGGCTCTGTCGCTGCTTGAGTGAGCATTCATCCAAAACATTTCGCAATTTTTGTGCTTGTTTATTGATTGTGACTGTGAAATAAGCCACCATGGGCCCAAAGAAAGTTCCTAGTGCCAGTCCTTTGTTAAAGAAACTGAGAAACACAATAGAATTAAAGAAAGAGATTGCAGAAAAATACGAGTGGCATACGTTTAGCCAAGCTTGCTAGGATGCATGGGAAGTCAAAATCAACAATCTTTTCCATCCTGGCAAAGAAAGTAGAAATCAAGGAAGCTAAAGCTGCGAAAGGGGTGAATATGCTAACGAAACAGAGGTCACAAGTAGTTGAAGATGTGGAGCAACGAAAAACAATTAGTGGGAGACAGTGCTGTGGAGTCGATCATTTGCGAAAAGGCAAGGCAGTTACATGTGGATCTTGTAGAGAAAATGCCTGAAACAAGTGGTGGTGTTAGCGAATTTAAGGCCAGCAGAGGCTGGTTCGACAGATTCAAGAAGAGAAGTGGCATACATGGTGAGGCTTTAAGTTCAGACAAATGTGCGGCTGAAAAATTCGTGCATGAATTCAAGGATTACGTAGAGGCTGAAGGATTCCTCCCCAACAAGTGTTCAATAGTGATGAAACAGGCTTCTTTTGGAAGAAAATGCCAAAGAGGACCTACATCATGCAGGAGGAAAAGGCACTGCCAAGACACAAGCCTATGAAAGACAGGCTAACACTCTTGTTCTGTGCTAATGCTAGTGGGGATTTCAAAGCGAAGCCTTTACTGGTGTATCACTCGGAAAATCCCAGTGTGTTCAAGAAAAACAATGTCATGAAGAGTAAATTATGTGTGATGTGGAAAGCTAATAATAAGGCATGGACCATGAGGCATATTTTCATTGACTGGGTCTATGAAGTATTTGGCCCAAGTGTGAAAAAATACCTCCTGGAAAATAAATTGCCACTCAAGCGCCTCCTGGTACTGGACAATGCTCTTGCTCATCCTCCAGACTTGGAAGACCAATTGTTTAGGGACTTCAATTTTATAACAGTGAAGTTCTTACCTCCTAACACCACTCCTCTCATCCAGCCCATGGACCAGCAGGTCATTTCTAACTTCAAAAATCTCTACACTAAAGCAATGTTTCAAAGGTGTTTTGAAGTGACTTCAACACTGAACTGACTCTAAGACAGTTCTGGAGGGATCACTTCAATATCCTCCATTGCATAAGCCTTATAGGTAAGGCTTGGCAGCAAGTGACTTCCAGGACTTTGAACTCTGCTTGGAGAAAATTGTGGCAAGAATGTGTCCAAGAGAAGGATTTTGAAGGGCTTGAGGCTGACCCTGTCAACCCTATGCCTGTTGTGGAATGTATTGTGTCTTTGGGGAAGTCCATGGGGTTAGAGGTGAGTGGCCAGGATGTGGAAGAGTTGGTGGAGGACCACAGGGAAGAGCTAGCCACTGAAGAGCTGCAAGACCTTCAACTGGAACAGCAACAGACTGCAACTGAGGAAATTGCTTCAGAGGAGGAGGAAGAAAGAGGGAAGAAGGTGCCTTCTTCAGTGATTAAGGATATGTGTGCAAAGTGGAATGAGTTGCAAAGTTTTGTTGAAAAATATCACCCTGACCAAGCTGAAACAAGCCATATCTGCAACATGTTCAGTGACAAAACCTTGTCCCACTTCAGGTAAATCTTAAAGAGGTGCCAGAAACAGAGCTCTCTGGACGGTTTTTTTTTTTTGTGTGATAGGGATCCAGTGACTCTCAAGCTGGTCCTAGTGCCAGTAAAACACAAAGAAGGGAAGTAACCCTAGAGAGGAAATTGATACCTGAAGTCCTTATGGATGAGGATTCCCCTTCCAAACAATAACCCCAACTCCCTCTCCCCTCCTCACTTTCTTCCATACACCAACAAGTCTTCAATAAAGGTATGTTGTGTTTATATTTATTTATCATTATTTTCTGTATGTAAAACTATAGTTATTTTTAAAAAAATGATTTTTTTTGTGAATACTTTTAGGTGTCTGGAACGGATTAATTGTATTTACATTATTTCTTATGGGAAATATTGCTTCAGTTTTCACATTTTTCGGAATTAGAACCACCTTCTGGAACGGATTAAGGGTGAAATCTGGGGTACCACTGTATATAGTTTTACAGACTATTATACATGTACAATTACACAATGTTTGTAATAAACATACAATAGTTATAGATATGCACATGCAGTAATTTAGCAACCGTAATCTGTCTGTTAGATGGTAGTGAATAGAATAATAATAATAAAAAAAATTCTACTGTATAAAGCACTTGAATTATTGCTGGTGATTTTTTCAAGTTCTTTTAATCTATTACACTAACCTGAGGTTCTGCTGCTTGACATACAACTGATGCAATGGTATTGGTATGACCAGTAAGTGTATGAATGTTTGCTTTAGTCCGAAGGTCCCATACGCGGGCCGTAGAGTCTCGGCCACAAGTAACTAAGACATCAATTGTTGGATGCAATGCTAATCCATAACAGGCACTCAGATGACCATGATAATGTCTAATCACCTGGAAAAAAAATATGAAAATATGTGTATTGCTCAACCATAAATTAAGATTATGAATAATGAATTAAATTTCAGTGCTAAAATTAAAAAAAAATTGGGAGACTGGAAATCCTGCAGACATGTGTGAGCATATTAGATTGGAGTGAGTGGAGATACATGGTTTTGAGGCTCTGACTTAGTAAATAATTCATATGCACCTTTTTATGCATCAACCTGAATGAAAATATACCTTTAATTTCACTTGGTAGAAATATACAACAGGTCTCAAGGCTATTTTGTCTATCAAATTTATTGTATGTAAAGGATAAAATATAAAAGTTTAAATACATCATGGAATTAAACATTTTGTTATATGGAATATTCACTTGAGTTTATTATTTCATTGTTATGAAAAGTTCTTGGAGGATATGTACTGCGAATAAATTTTATGGCTTTTGTTAGTTACTTAGTAATTTATCCCTCAATTACATGTAATGTATCATTAGGCATTGTGTGTAATTAAGGTGTATAACATCTTAGTCCAATATTGTTGTGTTTATGTATCTTACATCTGTATTATATGTTTGCTTTATAAGAGAATAAATTATTATCATTATTTATTATATTATGATATTTAATAAAGGAAATATTAGTAAGTAATGTGAACCTTTTACCTTGTTATATTCCAGATCCCAACACTTAACCTGCTTGTCTTCTCCACATGAGAACAGGTAAGGATGACGAGGAGAAACTGCCAGCCCTCTCACTGCTGACACATGACCAGTCAGGGAAAGCTTGAGTTGGCCTGATGCTAAATCCCAAATCTTAATCACCCGGTCATTAGAACCTGTGGCAAACCATTCATTTGCTGGTTCAACAGCAACACACCTCACCCAGCCAAGGTGACCAGATATGACTCGGGCAAGTTTCCAAGGTGGGTGCCACTTAGGTCTTGGTAACGTCGGAGCACGGCGAGGCACGAGCGACTGCTGGCCTATACTAGCACCAGTGATCTGAGAAGGAACAACTGCCATGCTGACTGGTGATGGTGCTGGTGGAGGGGGAGCCTGGGGGCTTGATGGTGGTGGAAGAGCCAAGGGAGCCGACACAGAGCCATTTGTAACACTATTTGGCCTGGGTGGGTGGTCTTCAGGTTCACCATCATAAACAGCTTGTGTGGCTGCCTTTCTTTTATTCTGCTTTACTAGGTTGAGGACTGGACCATACTGGTCCCGGGACTTTACTAGCCGTCGAAGTTTCTCCAAAGACTCGTCAACTGGAGGCAAAGCTCCCTGATCACATAAAAACATATCATGAGTCCGTTTCAAAGATCGGAAAACCAACGTATGCACTGAATGGCGCTGAACATCATCTGTAGTTGATGGCATGTTGACTGCTGAAAAATAACAGTAAACTCATTAGTAAAAATGAATAATATAACAAGCTATTGGTAGGAATTGAAAAGTTTAATTAAAGTTAAACTTGTCATTTGTAACAAACAGTATTTTATAGTGATGTGTTTTATTTTCTTCTATGTATTAGAGCCCCAAAAGTATAATTTCACAAATTTTTGTGCCTACTGTACTTAATAGCTCTTATATCTAATTGCTTAACACAGAGAGCCTTCAGCTTATTAATGGACTTCTCATTTTTCTGATGAACAATTCCAGCTGCATAAAATTTAACAACATACTTAATACAGTGAAAAAATATAGTGAAAAATAATTATTTAGTTCATATACAATACTGTATATGCATACATGCGAGGAACCTTGTGATGATGTTTCAGTCTGTCTTCAACTATTGTCAGTTCACAACTGGGGATTTTTTCTAACCACATTATAGTGACTTTTTTGTCTTCTACATACAGTGGTTACAATAAACCCTCCACATAATACACTAATTAGGGAGTGGGGAGATAGGTGGGTGGAAATAGAAACTTTGGTGGACACAGAAAAGATTGTTTTGCCATTATTGCAATAAGGTATATTAAAATGTACTGCTCCATAACGTGGGTCAATATAGAGTAAAAATTAGGATTAGTGTGCCCGAAATGCCTAGGCATGCTAGTAGCCTTCTTTGTAATTAATATTTTATAATATGTAAACCACACATTATAAGCTTTGAAAGGAAATAAACATTTTCATTTTCAATAACTGATAATTCTGTGACCAATGGAATTTGTCCATTTCTTCCAAATTGACTGACGGTAGATTTTGTCCTATATATCCAAAATTCGTTACACGGAGGTCTCACTATACGTCTTCATTTAGATTACACCGTGTATATAGGTATTACATTATTATTATTATTATTATTACCAATACTACTAATGTTATTTCCGTCACAGCAGAAATCAATCACCTACTGTTTTTTGCTATATTACTTTATCCTAAGTTAAATTTAAATAATGTATATGTGTGCCCATAATATGTGTGTGCCCTTAACACCACTATAAAAAAAATATATAACATATGAAACCTAAATAAAAGAAAAAAAAAACTTACTTTAACTTTGCCTGACAATACAGCGGAACTTTGAGCAGTGTTATCCTGATATATGTTATTATCTTCCTCTCAACACCTTCAGTTGTCTTCTTAACACACGTAGTTCATGTATATGTAACTCTTAACGTCTGCATAATGTTAAAATGCCTTCTCTTACTCAAGATACGAACAATTTATTGAATTTAGCTTTCCCCTCACACACAAGACGGTGTTGTTGTTGTTGTTGGAGTTATTAAGGGCCGCTAAAACTTGTGGCTTACTGAACCCTCTCTTCAGGGGGTCTGTAAGTTTATTCAGGTATACACAAATTTTTATTTTATTTATTTTATTTATTTAATGTCTTTGCAAACAGTACATTGAGATTGTGTATATACAATAGTGGGTTGCAGTGCAAAGAGAGCCTCTATTATGCCTAGGCATTATGGGCCAACTTAACATTATTGGCTTACATTCTACTTAATACTAAGGAGTAGTATATCGTAAGAGATAAGGTAAGATTTCGTTCGGATTTTTAACCCCGGAGGGTTAGCCACCCAGGATAACCCAAGAAAGTCAGTGCGTCATCGAGGACTGTCTAACTTATTTCCATTGGGGTCCTCAATCTTGTTCCCCAGGATGCGACCCACACCAGTCGACTAACACCCAGGTACCTATTTGCTGCTAGGTGAACAGGACAATAGGTGTAAGGAAACGTGTCGGAATTTCCACCCGCCGGGAATCGAACCCGGGCCCTCCGTGTGTGAAGCGAGTTTTAGCCACCAGACCACCGAGCATTACTGTTCCATGTACACTAATAGGTGTGAATAAAATTAACCAACATTGTAAAGACAGACTTAAAGCTTTCAAAACTGTTGAAGGATTATTATTATTATAATCAAGGGGGAAGAGCCCCTCACCAACATCAAGGAACCTTCCTTGAGGGGAACTGTTGAAGGAAATAATCTCAGATATGGTGTATATGTTAGAATTGCAAAAATGATGTACTTAATGCACATAAGATTGTTCATAGATTGCCATGCACTAGTTTTAGTCCTACAACACAGTAAAACCATTGATAGATTCGATAAAAATGAAGCCATGGGCTGTCTTACATTCACTAAAATACTTTATATTGGGAATGAATTATGCATACCTTGTTGGGAATTACATTTAGGCTCCATGTTATTAGTATTATAATCAAAGGGAAGCACTAAACCCGTAGGATTATACAGCTTTAGGCTCCATAGATCTCCAGGAGCATGGCAAAGTTAATGAATTAGGTAAACAAGAGAATGTTGAGTATAATTTATTTTTTTCCAAATAAAAGCATGCGAATATATTAGGAAGGAATTAGCAAAGGAGCCTGAAGAAGTATGACAGTAGAGATAGGAACTAGTAGATCCATTATCCAACACTGGGAGTGTTGGATAATGGATCTGCTGTTCTTGTTATCCATGCTCATCCATCAGTAGAATGGGTACCTGGGTGTTAGTTGACTGGTGTGGGTCACATCCTGGGTGTTAGTCGACTGGAGTGGGTCGCGTCCTGGGACAAAAGTTGACCTAATTTGCGGGAAATGCTGAGCATAATAAGGGACTTTCTATACAGCGGTATGTCATTGATGTTAGGTAGGCCTGTATACCTTGTGCATGTACTTATAGAAATAAAGATATAATTAGTTTTATTATTATTATCATCATGAAATGTGTCAAGTTAAACATATCTATGGACACAGTAACAAGACCAGTAAATTAAAGATAGCGTTACTGCTGGACTAAGGCTAGGCTATAAGTTTATTTAGGTACATGTACGAATAAATACAATTGTCATACATAGTGACATATGTGAAAATTACCTATGATAACCCTCAAAAAAATCAGACAGTGACTTATTTCTATTGGGGCAGTATAGCTGGTATAGATATAAGGCCCATGAGACTACGAAAAAATTAATCTGGCAAGTGGCAAGTTAACAGGCGGGGTCAGGTTCAGAGAATCTACCCATGACACCACAAATAAGAGTGCACAAGTAAGTGAATCCATACACACCCTTATCTGAGTCAACAACAACAGGTGTTTAGGTTTCCTACAAAAGAGCTCAGTATGGTGCCGCTGTGGTCCATTATCCAGCAATGGTTTAAGTTTAATATGTTTATTATGCACCCCATACCCATCCTGTGGGCGGTAGTCAAAAGATTACAGAGGTACATAATGGGTCCATGGACTGGGCCTCAAAGTTTTGATAGCTGAGCAAGTTACAGAGGTAATGAATTCACAATTTACAAAGGTAATGAACTCACAATTTACAAAGGTAATGAACTCCAGGTAGGTCTAGTCACAATCATGACAAGTTACAAAGGTATTTACAGATTACAGAGGTACACAATGGGTCCAGGGACCGGGCTCCAAAGTTTTGATGGCTGAACTAGGTACAAGGTAATGAACTCACAAGTTACAAAGGTAATGAACTCACAAGTTACAAAGGTAATGAATACTGTAAGAATGGTTACTTACGTTTATACATGGCTGCAATCATGAACAAATTTTAGAGTAATGAGCAATTCACACTTCCACACCCGGTCACAACTGTAGTGAGTTATTGGTGCAAATATTGATTGTTGAGTCTCTCTCTCTCTCTCTCACACACACACACACATACAAATTCATACACACACACACATAAACACACACACACACACACACACACACACACACACACACACACACACACACACACATACACAAACTCATACACACACACGCACACACACTCATACACACACCACTGTCTGGAAAATCTTCCAGCTCCTGCACCCAACATCTTGCTCCTGGGGGATTTCAACTTAAGGCACCTAAAATGGAGGAATATAGCAAATAATATTGTTGCAGTAATAACACCAGGAGGCAGCTCTGATGAAAACTCACACTCACACGAGCTTTTAAATCTCTGCACAAAATTCAATTTAAACCAGCAAATAATAGAGCCTACTAGACTGGAGAATACACTAGACCTCATCTTCACTAACAATGATGATCTGATAAGAAATGTCACCATATCAAAAACAATATACTCAGATCACAACATAATTGAGGTTCAGACATGTATGCGTGGAGCCCCAGACCGACAAAATGAGACTAGTCACGAGGGAGCATTCACCAAATTCAACTTCAATAACAAAAACAAAGTGGGACCAAGTAAACCAAGTCCTAACCGATATAAGCTGGGAAGATATACTATGCAACACAGACCCAAACTTATGCCTAGAACAGATTAACTCGGTGGCACTCGATGTATGCACAAGGCTTATTCCTCTAAGAAAAAGGAGGAGTAGATGTAAAATAGAAAGAGACAGGCGCTCCCTTTACAGGCGACGGAAAAGAATAACAGAGCGGCTAAAAGAGGTCAATATATCTGAAATGCGCAGGGAGACACTGGTCAGAGAAATAGCAAGCATCGAACTTAAGCTAAAAGAATCCTTTAGGAGTCAGGAATCGCGGGAAGAACTAAAAGCCATAAATGAAATCGAAAGAAACCCAAAGTATTTCTTCTCCTATGCCAAATCAAAATCGAGAACAACGTCCAGTATTGGGCCCCTACTTAAACAAGATGGGTCCTACACAGATGACAGCAAGGAAATGAGTGAGCTACTCAAGTCCCAATATGACTCAGTTTTTAGCAAGCCGCTAACCAGACTGAGAGTCGAAGATCAAAATGAATTTTTTATGAGAGAGCCACAAAATTTGATTAACACAAGCCTATCCGATGTTATCCTGACGCCAAATGACTTCGAACAGGCGATAAATGACATGCCCATGCACTCTGCCCCAGGGCCAGACTCATGGAACTCTGTGTTCATCAAGAACTGCAAGAAGCCCCTATCACGAGCCTTTTCCATCCTATGGAGAGGGAGCATGGACACGGGGGTCGTCCCTCAGTTACTAAAAACAACAGACATAGCCCCACTCCACAAAGGGGGCAGTAAAGCAACAGCAAAGAACTACAGACCAATAGCACTAACATCCCATATCATAAAAATCTTTGAAAGGGTCCTAAGAAGCAAGATCACCACCCATCTAGAAACCCATCAGTTACACAACCCAGGGCAACATGGGTTTAGAACAGGTCGCTCCTGTCTGTCTCAACTACTGGATCACTACGACAAGGTCCTAAATGCACTAGAAGACAAAAAGAATGCAGATGTAATATATACAGACTTTGCAAAAACCTTCGACAAGTGTGACCATGGCGTAATAGCGCACAAAATGCGCGCTAAAGGAATAACAGGAAAAGTCGGTCGATGGATCTATAATTTCCTCACTAACAGAACACAGAGAGTAGTCGTCAACAGAGTAAAGTCCGAGGCAGCTACGGTGAAAAGCTCTGTTCCACAAGGCACAGTACTAGCTCCCATCTTGTTCCTCATCCTCATATCCGACATAGACAAGGATGTCAGCCACAGCACCGTGTCTTCCTTTGCAGATGACACCCGAATCTGCATGACAGTGTCTTCCATTGCAGACACTGCAAGGCTCCAGGCGGACATCAACCAAATCTTTCAGTGGGCTGCAGAAAACAATATGAAGTTCAACGATGAGAAATTTCAATTACTCAGATATGGTAAACATGAGGAAATTAAATCTTCATCAGAGTACAAAACAAATTCTGGCCACAAAATAGAGCGAAACACCAACGTCAAAGACCTGGGAGTGATTATGTAGGAGGATCTCACCTTCAAGGACCATAACATTGTATCAATCGCATCTGCTAGAAAAATGACAGGATGGATAATGAGAACCTTCAAAACTAGGGAGGCCAAGCCCATGATGACACTCTTCAGGTCACTTGTTCTATCTAGGCTGGAATATTGCTGCACTCTAACAGCACCTTTCAAGGCAGGTGAAATTGCCGACCTAGAAAATGTACAGAGAACTTTCACGGCGCGCATAACGGAGATAAAACACCTCAATTACTGGGAGCGCTTGAGGTTTCTAAACCTGTATTCCCTGGAACGCAGGAGGGAGAGATACATGATTATATACACCTGGAAAATCCTAGAGGGACTAGTACCGAACTTGCACACGAAAATCACTCACTACGAAAGCAAAAGACTTGGCAGACGATGCACCATCCCCCCAATGAAAAGCAGGGGTGTCACTAGCACGTTAAGAGACCATACAATAAGTGTCAGGGGCCCGAGACTGTTCAACTGCCTCCCAGCACACATAAGGGGGATTACCAACAGACCCCTGGCAGTCTTCAAGCTGGCACTGGACAAGCACCTAAAGTCAGTTCCTGATCAGCCGGGCTGTGGCTCGTACGTTGGTTTGCGTGCAGCCAGCAGCAACAGCCTGGTTGATCAGGCGCTGATCCACCAGGAGGCCTGGTCACAGACCGGGCCGCGGGGGCGTTGACCCCCGAAACTCTCTCCAGGTAAACTCCAGGTACACACACACACACTCATACACACACACACACTCATACTCACACACACACACACACACACACACACACACACACACACACACACACACACACACACACTCATACACATACACACAAACACACACACACACACACACACACACACACACACACACACACACACGCGCGCGTGCGCGCGCGCGCGCACTCACACACATGCACATATGTGGTAATGCTTTATTTACAGCTAGCAAAGTCAGGGTATTTCTCCAGAATGGTCTGTAATATACCACTGTGGATAAAATACTTAGCCATTTCTTGAACACTTCTGAGTGAGTTGTTTCTAAATTCATTAATTTTATCGCACTCCAGTACATAATGACGCAGGGTGTGACAATAATCCATCTGGCAAAGTTTACATTTCGTTTGGTCTACATCTGGTGGTAGTGATTTAACCTGCCAAAGATACTTGTAACCCAGCCGGAGCCGGGCGGTAGTGACATCCAAGAGTCTGCTTATTTTGTTGGATGCACCATAGACATGTGGTCTTCCTGCATGATAGAATGATGATAGATGGACTCACTGGTGTCAGTCTCCCTGAGCCTTAAGTCCATAAAATTCAGCTGAAGTTCTTTTCGTATTATTGTTCTCAAACTACTACCTGACAAGCCAAGATTGTAATCTACTCCCTCTTTGAAAGCATACAGCTTAGCCAATTTATCAGTTCTATCATGCATCTGAAGACCAATGTGAGATGGAATCCACAGCATGTGCACTCTGACTCCACTGTCCACAATCCTACCATACCTGTGTCTGGCTTCTGACACAAGCATGCCACAATTTATGCTTAATGAGTTGAGAGCATTTATGGATGACAGAGAATCAGTTACAATTAAACTGTCAATCTTTGATACATAGATGCATTTCAGTGCAAGGAGTATGGCAATCAAAAAATCATTATTATTATAATCAAAATCAAAATCAAAAAGAAGCGCTAAGCCACAAGGGCTATACAGCGCTGCAGGGTAGGGAAGGAAGCAAGGGAATTGGATGGCAGAAGGGATTGGGGATGATCAGCAGGTTACAGAAAACAGCGGGGCAGGGGATAGTACGGGGGTAGAGGGTAGCAAGAGATTCAAGTAGAAAGGGCTGAAAGTATCAGAATTTGTGAAGTAAGTCAGTCGTTGTCAAAAAGTCAATGAGAGAGTCCGGATGAAAGGTGGGTCCATCAGCGAGAAGGGAAGGTAAAGAGAGAGCAGCGGGGCGAAGACGACGACAGAGGTAAATTCTGCGTGCTCGTTGATAAAGTGGGCAGTCCAACAGAATGTGGCTGACTGATAATGGAGCTTGGCAATTCTCACAGAGAGGAGCAAGACGCCTCTCCATGAGATATCCATGAGTAAGACGAGTATGGCCAATGCGAAGACGGGAGAGAGTAGTCTCCCAACCTCGACACTGGTGATAAGAAGACGGCCAGTAACCTATACTCGGTTTAATAGACTGAAGTTTGTTGCCGAGCATAGTAGACCAACGTTGTTGCCAACGGGTGTGAAGGTGGGAAGATATTACAGCAAAATAGTCCGTACATGGAATACCTCTATAAGAAACTGGTAGGTCATGTACTGCTGACCGCGCAGCAGTGTCTGCCTGTTCATTGCCCTGTACGTGAACATGACTAGGGACCCAACAAAAAACAATATCTTTATGCTTAGTAAAGATGCGGCGTAGCCAAAGTTGGATACGGAGGACTAAGGGGTGAGGTGTATCAAATTTTTGTATAGCCTGTAAAGCACTAAGGGAGTCTGAGACAACCACAAATGATGACACAGGCATAGATGCAATACGGATAAGTGCTGTAAGGATGGCATATAATTCAGCAGTAAAAATACTAGCTGAAGATAGTAAATGCCCTTGTACGACGCTGTCCGGAAACACTGCTGCAAATCCTACGCCGTCAGAAGACTTAGAGCCATCTGTGTACACAGCAATGGCATGAGAATGAGAGTGAAAGTGGTCAAGAAAAAGAGAGCGGGAAGCGACCGTAGACAGTTGGGCTTTCGAGCAAGGGAGGGAGAAAGAACAGACTCGAACAGCTGGAACTTCCCAGGGGGGTAGGGAAAAGTGAGATGCTACATGTACATAGAAAGGTGGTAGTTGAAGAGAAGACAAGAGCGAATGAAGGCGAAGAGAGAAGGGACGGAGTAAGCAGGGGCGGCGAACAAATAAAGAATGTCTACTAATATCAGTGACCATTCTATAAATGGAAGGATTGCGGAGATCATGAGAGCGTACATAGTAGCGCAGGCAATGGGCATCACGGCGATCGGATAAGGATGGAACGTTCGCTTCTGCATAGAGGCTTTCGACAGGGGAAGAGCGAAAAGCACCAAGGCATAAACGTAATCCTTGGTGATGAATGGGGTTAAGGCTAGAGAGAGTAGCAGGAGATGCCGCTGAATAGATCTGGTCACCATAATCAAGTTTCGATAAAATAAGGGTGGAATGTAGGTGAAGGAGGGTTCGACGATCAGCTCCCCACGAAAGATGAGCAAGGGTTTTAAGAAGGTTCAGCCGGCTGTGACAAGTTGCCTTCAGAGAGGTAATGTGAGGTTTCCAGGATAACCTACGATCAAAGAGGAGGCCCAGAAACTTGACTGTATCACGTTCAGGGATACGTGAGCCATAGAGGTACAAAGGATGATCGGAGATGACAGAGCGTCTAGTGAAAGTGATTTGGTGGGTTTTAGTGCTGGAAAATTTAAACCCATGTGTGGTGGCCCAATTGGAAACACGGTCGACTGCATGCTGGAGAGAAACTGTAAGGAGGTGACAGTCAGCGCCTGCACAGGCAATAGCGAAGTCATCAACATAGAGTGATGACCAAATATTTGATGGAAGACTAGAGGCCAAATCATTAATAGCAAGGAGAAAAAGTGTTGTGCTCAGAACACATCCCTGGGGGACACCTTCAGCTTGGATAAAGTCCGGGGAGAGCACATTATTAACCCGAACACGGAAATGCCTGTCAGTTAAAAAGTTCTTAAGGAAGGATGGTAGATTGCCTCGAAGGCCTAAGGAGTGGGCTTGGGCTAAAATATTATACCTCCAAGTTGTGTCATATGCCTTCTCAAGGTCAAAAAATATGGCAATAACTGAGTGGTTATTCGCAAAGGCATTACGAACATACGTATCCAAGCGCAGTAAGGGGTCTATGGTAGAACGTCCCTTACGAAAGCCATATTGACGAGTGGAGAGACTGTTGTGTGTCTCTAAATACCACACTAAACGTCTATTTACTAGACGTTCCATTACTTTGCAAACTGCACTGGTAAGAGCAATAGGACGATAGTGGGAGGTTTCATGTCCCGTAGTGCCTGGTTTGCGGAAAGGGAGAACAATGGCGGATTTCCACAGCTGTGGAAGAACTCCTTGTGACCAAATAAGATTGTAAAGGCGTAATAGGACTGCAAGGGCTGACTGATGTAAATGTTGTAGCATACGAATATGAATGTCGTCGGGCCCAGCTGCCGATGATCGACAAGCTGAGAGTGTTGCCTCCAGTTCTTGAAGTGTAAAAGGCACATTATACTGTTCTTCTCTGAGAGAAGAAAAGTCCAAGGGTGCTAACTCTCTGGCAGACTTTGAGGAAAGAAATGAGGGGCATAGATGGAGTCCCTGAGAAATACGGACCAGATGATTGCCAATTTCATTGGCAACATCTAGTGGGTTTGCTATATCAACACCGGCAACCCGCAGAACAGGAGCCGGGTCAGGAGAATATTTACCACTCAGTTTTCGTACTTTTTTCCAGACTGCACTCATAGAGGAAGCAGAGGTGATGGTGGAGACATAATCTCGCCAGCAAGTGCGTTTAGCGTCACGGATGACACGGCGAGCGATCGCACGCTTCTGTTTAAAATCAAGGAGTCGCTCTGTGGTTCTATTGTACCGGTACCTGCCCCATGCAGCGCGTTTCAAACGTACTGCACGAGCACAAGCAGGAGACCACCAAGGCACGCATTTCTGAGAATGCCTGCCCGAAGTTTGGGGTATAGAATGAGAAGCTGCGGTGAAAATGGAGGACGAGAAGAGGTGTAAAAGCTCATCGATGGAGGACGAAGAAGGAACCTCTTTAAAAACAGTCAGGTGTGAGTAAAGGTTCCAATTTGCCCGATTAAATTGCCAGCGTGGGGTGCGAAGAGGTGGCGAATATGAAGGGGAAGTAAGAATGATTGGGAAATGATCACTGTCATGTAAGTCCGGGAGAACAGACCAAGTAAAGTCTAATGCGGCGGAGGAAGAGCAAACTGAGAGATCGATGCAAGAGAGAGTATGAGTCCGAGGATCAAAATGGGTGTGAGTACCTGTATTTAAAACATGGAGGGGGTGGGTGGCAAGAAAAGCCTCTAACTGAATTCCTCGGGAATCACAGTGAGACCCTCCCCAGAGGAAATGGTGGGCATTAAAATCACCAAGTAACAGAATCGGTGGCGGTAATGACGAAACAAGGAAGGCAAAATCCGGAATAGATAATGCCCGAGAAGGAGAGAGATATAAAGAACAGAGCGTATACCACCTATGTAAGTGGATACGGGCTGCTGTGTAATGCAGCGAAGTATGAACAAATAGCTGATGGTACGGAATATCAGTGCGGAGAAGAAGGGCACTTTCATTAAAGGTCCCATCAGGAAAAGGATCTGAAGAATACAATAAATTATAGCCTGAGATGTGAGAAATAACAGCAGAGTGTAATTTTGGTTCCTGTAAGCAAACACCAACAGGGGCAAACTGGGAGAGTAACATCTGAAGCTCACCCCGATTACCCCTGAGGCCGCGTATATTCCACTGTAAAAAGGCCATGATTGGCAATGATAAAGATACTTGAAATCCGCAGGTAAGGGTTCCTACGGACTAGAAGGGTTAGTAAAGTCCACATGCGGAGGCAGTGGAAAATGTTCAAGCAGCGAAGGAACGGTGCGCTGTGAAGAAAGGAGTTGCGCAGATGGAGCAGAGGAGAGAGAAAGAGCGGAAGGTGGATCAGTGTCCATTGATGGTTTGGTCTCTGCAATATATTCAGAGATTGCTTCAAGTGTTTCGGAATTCAGAGATGTCGTATGGGAGACAATATTGGGAATGGTAGGGGGAGGATGAGTAAAGATTGGAACTGTATTGGACTGTACCAAGGTAGGGGGGGGCGAAAGGGTGGAGGGAACTGGAGAAGCGTGGCAGGGGACAGAAGAGACAGGAACCTGGGAGGTGGCAGAAGAGGAAGAAACTTGGGAGGGAACAGGGGAGGAAGGTACATTACGAGGAGGAGGGTGAACCTCTGCACTTGTAACTGAGCCAGTGAGAGGGGAAGAACTAGGGACAGAGACAGGGAGGGTAAAATGAGGAGGTGGAAGATGGGTAGGAGGTGTTACCGGACCTTTTTTTGACTTTTGAGAAGTAGAGGGACGATTGGGAAGAGGTGTCGTACGAGGTCTCGTCGATACTGAGGCTTGTAAGAGAGAACTCGAAGAAGCGAGATTAGACTGAGGCGTTGAAGTAGGGACGTCTGAGCCGAGGACAGCAAAAGGATTAGATACAGGAGTGATTATGGGAGAGGTAACCACAGAGGTGGGTGTAGAAGATGGGATACCAGAAGTGGGGGGACGTTTTGAAACACGGGAATAAGAAACACGTGGGAGTCTCCCTTGGAGGCGGAGATGAGAAACTGCCATGGCATAAGGGAGACCTTCTGTCTCTTTGAGGTAACGGATTTCCCGCTCGTTTAAATAGACCTGACAACGGCGAGAGTACGAAGGGTGAGCCTCATGACAGTTAAGGCAAGAGGGAGATCGATTGCAAGACGTATTAGAATGGTCATCGGCACCACAGACTGGGCATTCGGCGATAGATCTGCAATATTTCGCTGGATGGCCAAATCGCCAGCAATTTCTACACTGTTGTGGTGTAGGGATCACCTTTCGAACTTGTAACCGATGTCCTGCTATATAAACTGAGGATGGGAGTTCTCGGCTGTCAAAAGTTAAACGAGCCACATTGCTAGGGTATCGTCTCCGCCCACGGGCAGGAAGAACGTAAGTGTCTACCTTGAGGATTGGGAGATCTTGGAGTTCCAGCTGTTCTAGAATGTCGGTGCCACATGTCTGGAAATTTTGTTGAACAATGGTATGGGGCAGAATAACGGTACCACTACAAGAATTGAGGGAATGATGTTTTTCAAGGGTGACAGGAACAGTATCTATATGGGAAAGACGAGAGAGCTCACGAGCCTGGGTAGCATTCTGTACGGTAATGATGCGCGTACCGCTCTTAAGAGCATGAAAAGAAATATCTTTACCAACATGGCGTAGGAGTGCCTTGCCAATACTATGGTCAGAAAGATAGGCAGTAGAGGAAGTTGGTCGTAAAGTGAAGAATTTAGTCCACTGTTCAGTCTGAAACTGAGCGTGGAAAGGTAGTGAAGGACGTGTCGATCGTTTCTGAGAAGAACGAGAAGGTGAAGGTGGAGAAGTATCATCAGCAGGTAATTGTCGTTGACGTTTAGGCGTGGGACCAGAGTTGGTCCGACGTGGAACGGGTCGGCGATTTGAAAATTGCCGCACCGTAGAGGGAGAGGCCGGAAGCATAGTCAGAGGAGAGCGAAGGTCTGATAAATCGAAGGAGTCAGTTGAGGCCTCAGTACCTGAAGCGGGTGAGGAAACAGCACCGGCAATAGGTACAGAGGCATGAGGAATGTCTGAAGAGTGGTCCAAAGACGAGGCGGGGTCAGAACGGGGTGCGGTATCAAGAAGGGGCCCGGGGGTACCAGGTTCATGGACTAGGGCTGCCATGGTTAGGTTACTTCTTTCTTTTTGTTTTTAAGAAAAAAAAAGAAAGAAGAAAAGAAAATAAAAATAAAAAAAAGAAAAAAAAAGGGGGGACCGGGGAGGGATAGTTCCTAGGAGGAATGAAAGGGCCAGAAATCTCCCTCCGCGCCCAAGAGGACTCGACACCGCTAGTAGCGCAGATGCAGCATGGAACCCGTGCCATACCCTACCCTTCATGCCAGTAAACCAGCAATCTGGGATAGCAACCTCACATCTGCCGAGCTACCTCGGTGGACAAAAGAGAGGGCGGCCGGATATCCGCCACAAAGCATACCTCCTTCAGCCACCACCCCCGGAATCCGAAAGGTGGCTTCCAGAGATACACCCTTCGCCCAAAAGACACCCAAAGCCACTCCGGGATACCGGAGAGGGATCGGGACATCCCTAGGCAATCCAGATTCCACGGCAAACTACGCCACCGCCAAGAAACCTCAACGGAATGGGATGGACCCCGGTGTCCTTTCCCCTACCTAGGAACTAGCGCGCCTGTGGGAGAAATCCCAAAGGACAAAAAGAGGAAGGGCAAAAGGGAGGAGTGGGGAGGAGGAGGAGGAAAGGAAAAAGGGGAGGATGGGGAGGATGGGATAGGGGAGGGGAGATTGGGGGGTAATTAGGTTCGGTCTGAGGAAGAAGACCGATAGGTCTAATTCCTCAGACCAAGAGCCTCTTCACCACGCCAAGGAGCCCCCCTTGAAGAGGAGGAGTATGGCAAACAGTTCTGTCTGAAGGGTAGAGGCCCAATTATTGATGCGTGCTCCAATTTCTTTAAGAGAGCCATCACTCTGTACGACAACAGCAGCACTACCAGCTGCACCAGTGGATATTTGAACAGAACCATCAACGTAAATAATTTGCGAGAGTGTGTGCTGTGTGACTAAGTTATCAATACAGCTTAAGGCCTCATGTTTGGCTTCAAGGCGAAGTTTTGGTTGTGATTTAAGAAGTAGTTTGGGGGGAAATGGAGGAATGGTAGTTTGGAATGGGGTAATATTCCATGGAGCGGAGAAGTGCCGCTGTTGCCTTACTTGACATAGATCATGTATCTGATTCATGCGGAGGTCGGTTCCAGTCTTTTCGATCCATCTGGAGGAGTGTTCACCAGTGCTGAGGAAAGTTTGGAGGGCTTCTGTGCAGGGGTTTGAATGAGCTTGCCTGAGCATATTAACCCCAATTAGGATATTTCTTTCAGTAACACGATCTCTGATGCTTGGAATATCAAGTTCTTTTTGCATATTTAAAATTTTGGCAGTAAGAGGGCATCCTAGGATGATCCTCATTGCTTCGTTCTGCAGTTTTTCCAGCCCTCCAAGCTTTCAGTCAGACACAAGAGCAAGTAGTGGCGCAGCATAATCAACCAATGATCTAATATAAGCAAGATACATCATTTTCACAATTTTAACATTAGCACCATACCTGGGGTGAAGCCCTGCCACAACTCTAAGTGCTCTTAGTCGTTCTTTGTATTGGCGACAAAGTCTTGTTACAACAGGTCCAAGTAGTGGAACCTCAAAGCCTAGATACCTGTATCTGCTTACATATTCTAGAAGAGACCCATCATGCAATTGGATCTGACGAACTGTGCCTCTCTGTCGAGGAGGACGCCTATTGAGTATCTTTGTTTTATCAGTAGAGATTATCAACCCCAGGTCCTGACACGAGGCTAGTACATGATTAAGAATGTTTTGGGTGTTGGAGAATCCGGTGGTGTGAATCATTATATCATCAGCAAAACTAATCACATAATTATGGGGCTGACTAGGCATAGCATTAAGTAATGCATTAATTAGAATATTGAACAGTGTGGGACTGAGCACACCTCCCTGTGGGGTTCCTAATTCAAAGTCTTTAGTTACACTTCTATGTCCCTGGAACAACACAGACGATTTTCTGTTGGACAGGTAGCCTTTAATCCAGCGGAGAAGCCATCCTCCAACATCCATTCGGGCAAGTTCACTAATTATTACATGTCGGTTGGCTACATCGAAAGCGGATTTAAGGTCAAGGAAGGTAGTGTAGGAGCTGTCAGTGTGCAGGGTGAGAAAGGTGGCTATGCAATGATGCACGCTCCTTCCATGCATGAAACCATGTAACCGGGGAGACAAAAATTGTTTGATTCTGTACATGAGACGATTAAGAATCATTCTCTCAAATGTTTTACACAAGCAGCTAGTAAGAGATATTGGGCGAAATGCATTTTGTTGATTGGGCTTAGGAATTGGAATGATGAGGCTGTTGGTCCAAGATTGAGGGAGCTCCCCAGTTACATAGCTCATGTTATATAATTCAAGTAATGGATTACCTGGTACTCGACACAGCAATGTGAGTATGTTGTAAGTAATACCATCCTCACCAGGCGACGTGGAGTTGCCCTTAGTTAGCGCTGCATCAAGTTCGTAATTAGTGAAAGGAATGTTGCAATCATCTGCCTTGGCAATATAAACACAAATGCAGTATAATGTGATCCTTTATTGACTACGTTTCGCCCACACAGTGGGCTTTTTCAAGTCACAAACAGAACTACCTGGGGTGGAAGGAACGCGAGTATTTATAGTCCGGCTGAGGTCAGGTGAAGAATGCTGCATCTGATGATGTACCGAGTTGGGTTGTAGAGTCTAAAAACTTGGGTAGCTTGGAAAGGAGACTGGACAAGTTTGTGAGCAGACCTTCTACAGTGTTCTTATGTGGGATAGCGATGAAGAAGTTTCTTGGCAAGTGGTTCAGCTATGTTATAGAAGCCACTATTCTGGTTGAAGTTGTCGGATATAGAAATAAGTGATGATTCCAGGATTCTTCGGTATTGAGTGTTGTCTTCTGTGGCGATAAGTCTTGAGTTTCTGTAGTTTATCAAGTGGTTGTGTGAATTACGGTGTTGTACGCAGGCATTCCTTGTGTCGTCAGACCTGCTTGCGTATTGGTGTTCTGAAATACGTGTTTGGAGGTCCCTTGATGTTTCGCCCACGTATAACTTGTTGCAGTCATTACAAGGGATTATGTATACCCCTGCAGAGGATGGAGGCTTGTCCTGCCTACTACTGGTGATGTCCTTGATGGTCGTGGTTGTGGATGTAGATACTTGGAATGATGTTTTGGCAAAGATGTTGGAAACATGTTTGGCAATGGAGTTGGTGGGAAGGACTATGTATCTCTTCTCGGCAGTGTCTTCTCTGGGTGTGTTGAAGATGTTTAGTGTTCGCCGTCTGCAGTCTCTGATGAAGTGACGAGGATAGTGGAGTTTGGAAAATACCTGTTCAATTATAGTGCATTCTTCCTCAAGGAACTCGTTGCTGCAGATTCTGAGTGCACGCAGGAAGAAGCCTATAATTACACCACGTTTGGTTTTGGTGTCGTGGTGAGAGTAGAAGTGGAGAAGATCGTTTTGGTTGGTGGGTTTTCGATAGACTTTAAAACGAAGTTCGTGGTCAGCTTTGCAGAGTAGAACATCAAGGAAAGGAAGAGTGTTGTCGACCTCTTCTTCAAGTGTGAACTGGATTGAAGGCTCGACCTGGTTGAGCTTGTCTTGGAGAGCTTGAACGTTGAAGCGTTTAGGAGTTATGAGGAGAATGTCGTCAACATAACGGAGCCAGGTGACAGACGAAGGAATAATGGTGGAGAAACGTTCGGCTTCTAGATGTTCCATGTATAGGTTCGCTAGGACTGGACTGAGTGGCGAACCCATGGGTAGTCCAAAAGTCTGCCAAACACCTCTCGAAACTCTTGGGCACTATCAGTCCAGCACATCTCAAACACTCAGGTGATCTTCTCAATCGCATTCGCAACATCAACATCAGGAACAAGAAACTTTCCAGCCTTGACGTGACTTCCCTATTCACTAAAGTACCTACTAAACAAGCCATCGATCTCTTGCGCAAGAAAATTGACGATTCACTTGATCTTCCCATTCCAGCCAGCGACTTCATCGACCTGGTTGAACTATGTGTTGGCTTTACGTGTTTCTCTTTTGAAAATCACCTCTTTCAGCAGACTTTTGGACTACCCATGGGTTCGCCACTCAGTCCAGTCCTAGCGAACCTATACATGGAACATCTAGAAGCCGAACGTTTCTCCACCATTATTCCTTCGTCTGTCACCTGGCTCCGTTATGTTGACGACATTCTCCTCATAACTCCTAAACGCTTCAACGTTCAAGCTCTCCAAGACAAGCTCAACCAGGTCGAGCCTTCAATCCAGTTCACACTTGAAGAAGAGGTCGACAACACTCTTCCTTTCCTTGATGTTCTACTCTGCAAAGCTGACCACGAACTTCGTTTTAAAGTCTATCGAAAACCCACCAACCAAAACGATCTTCTCCACTTCTACTCTCACCACGACACCAAAACCAAACGTGGTGTAATTATAGGCTTCTTCCTGCGTGCACTCAGAATCTGCAGCAACGAGTTCCTTGAGGAAGAATGCACTATAATTGAACAGGTATTTTCCAAACTCCACTATCCTCGTCACTTCATCAGAGACTGCAGACGGCGAGCACTAAACATCTTCAACACACCCAGAGAAGACACTGCCGAGAAGAGATACATAGTCCTTCCCACCAACTCCATTGCCAAACATGTTTCCAACATCTTTGCCAAAACATCATTCCAAGTATCTACATCCACAACCACGACCATCAAGGACATCACCAGTAGTAGGCAGGACAAGCCTCCATCCTCTGCAGGGGTATACATAATCCCTTGTAATGACTGCAACAAGTTATACGTGGGCGAAACATCAAGGGACCTCCAAACACGTATTTCAGAACACCAATACGCAAGCAGGTCTGACGACACAAGGAATGCCTGCGTACAACACCGTAATTCACACAACCACTTGATAAACTACAGAAACTCAAGACTTATCGCCACAGAAGACAACACTCAATACCGAAGAATCCTGGAATCATCACTTATTTCTATATCCGACAACTTCAACCAGAATAGTGGCTTCTATAACATAGCTGAACCACTTGCCAAGAAACTTCTTCATCGCTATCCCACATAAGAACACTGTAGAAGGTCTGCTCACAAACTTGTCCAGTCTCCTTTCCAAGCTACCCAAGTTTTTAGACTCTACAACCCAACTCGGTACATCATCAGATGCAGCATTCTTCACCTGACCTCAGCCGGACTATAAATACTCGCGTTCCTTCCACCCCAGGTAGTTCTGTTTGTGACTTGAAAAAGCCCACTGTGTGGGCGAAACGTAGTCAATAAAGGATCACATTATACTGCATTTGTGTTTATATTGCCATTGTGTCGGTATTTTATACCATTTATTTCAATCATCTGCCTTACTGAGCATAAAGCAAACAAGTCTGTCCCTTGCATCATATTTGTCATTTAATTTTGCCTGTGTGGTACTGGGGAGATTGTCATAGCTAGATGTAGCAGCCCAAGCACTGACTAACTCATTCGCCCTATGCAAGGGATGAGGGTGCGCGATCTGCCCAGTTCGGTCACCCTTAATTCTATTTATGTCCCTCCATGCCCGGCTAAGTGGGGTGTGAGCATTAAGACCGTTGACAAACTTTTCCCAGTCGGTTTGCCGCAGCTCTGTCATACGCTCTCTGGCAGCAGCAAGGGCAGTTTGGAAGAGCCTCAGCATTCCAGGGGTACGATGTTTTCTATAGGCTAGGCCTAGTCTGAGAGCAGTACGTTTCAGTGTACGAAGTTTAGAATCATTGTAATAAGTATGGTTTTTGAAGGAGGTATGATTATTATGGAAGTTTGTTGGGTTTAGAGTACCAAGAGGTTGCAGTGGCGGCTCCAAGTAGTTCTGAATACTGCTCACAAGATCATTGTTAAAGGTCTCTACAGAGGAACACTCATAGGAATTATACCAGTCAGTCACATGTGCAACAAAGTCATCATGCTGATCTGTGGGAACATTAAAACGTTTCCGTTTGAATATCCCACCAGGAAGAATAGTATTACCAATATCTAGAGAGGTTAGCCTAGGGAAATGATCAGACGCTATATCTGTTACAATGGAAGACTCACAGCTGGCAGAAGTAATGTTGAAGCCCAGGCACAGATCAAGGACGCCTCCATAGATATGTGTGGGTTCAAGGTCACCTACAATTTGGACATTATCATGACTGTTTAAGAGTGACAACAGTTGATTGCCATTACGATTACCAAACTGTGAGTTTCCAATGCTTTTGTGTCTCGCATTGTAATCGCCAATAATAAGAGTAGACTCAGAATGAGCACAAGTTGGGAGCTCCAAGTAATTAAATTTATCAGCAGGAGCATACAAGTTAAATATGTTGAGAGCAGAGTTCCCTATATAAATCCTAACACAGTGATATTGTAGCCCCTCTGTTTTCTTGTGTGCAAGAAGTTGATGGGGAAGTGATTTTTTAATATATAGAACACAAGAGTTAGTAGATTTGAGGTTGTATGCAACAACAGCAATGGGCAACGTGTGATGAACACGAACGTTTCAGGAAAAGAAAATAGGAAATATTCCACACTGATTGTTACCGCAGGAAGAGGGTACAGAGAGACAGCCACGTTCCATCAATACCTACGCGGAAGTCTACTAGCCTTGTCCTTCATGTTGTTTTAGGTTTGAACTCAGGTCACTTATTCTCCAATAATTTTCGTGGCCTTATCCTAGGTAATTTACACACATGTTACAATGTAAAACAATTATAATCACCCTAAAACTTGTGTATTTGCACTTGTGTATTATTATAATCAAAAAGAAGCGCTAAGCCACAAAGGCTATACAGCGCTGCATGCACTTGTGTAAATTCTGGTTAAATAAATATTTCCAATGGGGTCTTACACGTTTTGTAAAATTTTACCTAAAATTATTCAGGGAATTCACGAAATGTGACAAATTTCTGAAAAGGGATTACATAGTCACATAAAACAGCGTTTTATGTCCACTAAAACAGTGTTTTATGTAGATTTAGCCTCAGTAGTCAATGTTACTACTTTCCATTCATAGTTATGAGGTTTAATAATACAAAAGGTAAATTATTTACAGAAATTTATCATGAAATAACATGGAAGTTCCAATCTGGTTCCTGATTTTTTTTCTTCTTCCAAGGTTTTCCTTCATAGCTTGAGAACGCCTCACCCGATCGCCTTGAAATTTATGACACTGGTGTACTATAACTAGGAAAAGATTCATGCAACTACTGATATAAGATAAGATTTTGTTGGCACTTTTAACCCGGAGTGTTAACTACCCAAGATAACCCGAGAAAGTCAGTGCTTCATCGAAGACTGTCTGTCTTATTTCCATTATTGTTCTTTAAGCTTGTACGCCAGGATGCCACCCACACCGGTCGACTAAACGGGGACAACAGGTTTAAGTAAACACGTCCGGTATTTCCACCCTTGTCGGTCGCTCCTGTCTGTCCCAACTACTGGACAACTATGACAAGGTCCTGGATGCTCTAGAAGACAAACAGAATGCAAATGTAATATACACAGACTTTGCAAAAGCCCTTGACAAGTGTAACCATGGTGTAATAGTACACAAAATGCGTGATAAAGGAATAACAGGAAGAGTTCGTAGATGGATCTATAATTTCCTCACAAACAGAACACAAAGAGTAGTAGTCAACAGAGTAAAGTCTGAGGCGACTACGGTGAAAAGCTCTGTTCCACAAGGCACAGTACTCGCTCCCATCTTGTTTCTCATACTCATATCTGACAGACAGGGATAGAAGCCACAGCGCCGTGTCTTCCTTAGCAGATGGTACCCGAATCTGCATGACAGTGTCTTCCATTGAAGACACTGCGGACATCAGAAAACAATATGAAGTTCAATGATGAGAAATTTTCAATTACTCCGATATGGAAAACGTGAGGAAATTAAAACTGCATAGGAGTATAAAAAAATTCCAACCACACAATATTATTATTATTATTATAATCAAAAAGAAGCGCTAAGCCACAAGGGCTATACAGCGCTCCAACCACACAATAGAGCGAAAAACTAATGTCAAAGACCTGGGAGTGATCATGTCAGAAGATCTCACCTTCAAGGACCATAAGATTGGATCAATCGTATCTGCTAGAAAAATGACAGAATGGATAATGAGAACTTTCAAAACCAGGGATGCCAAGCCCATGATGGCACTCTTCAGGTCACTTGTTCTATCTAGGCTGGAATATTGCTGCACACTAACAGCACCTTTCATGGCAGGTGAAATTGCTGACCTAGAAAATGTACAGAGAACCTTCACGGCACACACAACTGCGATAAACCACCTCACTTTACCGGGAGTGCTTGAAGTTCCTAAACCTGTACTCCCTGGAATGCAGGCGGGAGAGATACATGATTATATACACCTGGAAAATCCTAGAGGGACTAGTACCAAACTTGCACACGAAAATCACTCCCTATGAAAGCAAAAGACTCGCCAGACGATGCAATATTCCCCCAATGAAAAGCAGGGGTGCCACTAGCACGATAAGAGACAACACAATAAGTGTCAGGGGCCCAAGACTGTTCAACTTCCTCCCAGCATACATAAGGGGGATTACCAATAGACCCCTGGCTGTCTTCAAGCAGGCACTGGACAGGCACTTTAAGTCGGTACCTGACCAGCCGGGTTGTGGCTCATACGTTGGATTACGCGCGGCCAGCAGTAACAGCCTGGTTGATCAGGCCCTGGTCCATCATGAGGCCTGGTCACAGACTGGGCCGCGGGGGCGTTGACCCCCGGAACTCTCTCCAGGCATACTCCAGGATCAAACCACGGACACTACCAGGTCAATTTTGTATCAATCATTCCCGATTTTGGTTTCAGCGCCACAACACGAGAAAGGTTCTGTTGATCGGCTTCAAATTTTCATTACCGGTGAATTCTACTTTGACTTCTGTAGAATTCCTTTGTGCGCATGTAGAGGTAGAGAGGGCTGGGTTTATGAGATACGGGAATATCGTTCTCTGATCGCAGATAGACCGAACCACATGTAATTTTTGCACATTAGAGGTTCGTATATGTCAAAATTCATTAAATACTTAAATTAAAATATGCCATACTATTACAGCTCGTGTGATGAATGGTTTGAAAAACCGACAAGTTGAAGATTGAGACACTTATGCAGCATATGGGAATCTTTATTCAGGAAACGTTTCGCCACACAGTGGCTTCATCAGTCCAATACAAAGAGGAAGGCGTAAGGAGAGGAGGAGAATGAGGTAATCAGTCCCTCAACCTGGAGTCGATGTGTTCAGTCCATCAATCTTGTAGAATGTACAGCATAGGGCCGTAGACGTGGCTTATATACTGTAGTGAGGTGACGTGAAGCAGATGGAGGCGGGGTCATAGTGGTACCATCCACTAGTCGAAGTAGGTCTTCGTCCAAAGGTTGAACAAGTGTTGAAGAATTCTTTGTAACAAGACCCCATGATGCTGCCGTGTCTGACAGTTGTGATGAATGGTTTGAAAAACCGACAAGTTGAAGATTGAGACACTTATGCAGCATATGGGAATCTTTATTCAGGAAACGTTTCGCCACACAGTGGCTTCATCAGTCCAATACAAAGAGGAAGGCGTAAGGAGAGGAGGAGAATGAGGTAATCAGTCCCTCAACCTGGAGTCGATGTGTTCAGTCCATCAATCTTGTAGAATGTACAGCATAGGGCCGTAGACGTGGCTTATATACTGTAGTGAGGTGACGTGAAGCAGATGGAGGCGGGGTCATAGTGGTACCATCCACTAGTCGAAGTAGGTCTTCGTCCAAAGGTTGAACAAGTGTTGAAGAATTCTTTGTAACAAGACCCCATGATGCTGCCGTGTCTGACAGTTGTGATGAATGGTTTGAAAAACCGACAAGTTGAAGATTGAGACACTTATGCAGCATATGGGATTCCCATATGCTGCACTCAGTTTACACATTGTGATTCGGGGATCGATTCCCGGTATGGCTGGCAGACATCAGGACGTGTTTCCATAAGACAACTGCTGTTTATGTACCTGGGTGTTAGTTGACTGGTGTGGGTCGCATCCTGGGACAAAATTGACCTAATTTGCCCGAAATGCTCTGCATATTATTATTATTATAATCAAAAAGAAGCGCTAAGCCACAAGGGCTATACAGCGCTGCAGGGTAGGGAAGGAAGCAAGGGAATTGGATGGCAGAAGGGAGGGGGGATGATCAGCAGGTTACAGAAAACAGCGGGGCAGGGGATAGTACGGGGGTAGAGGGTAGCAAGAGATTCAAGTAGAAAGGGCTGAAAGTATCAGAATTTGTGAAGTAAGTCAGTCGTTGTCAAAAAGTCAATGAGAGAGTCCGGATGAAAGGTGGGTCCATCAGCGAGAAGGGAAGGTAAAGAGAGAGCAGCGGGGCGAAGACGACGACAGAGGTAAATTCTGCGTGCTCGTTGATAAAGTGGGCAGTCCAACAGAATGTGGCTGACTGATAATGGAGCTTGGCAATTCTCACAGAGAGGAGCAAGACGCCTCTCCATGAGATATCCATGAGTAAGACGAGTATGGCCAATGCGAAGACGGGAGAGAGTAGTCTCCCAACCTCGACACTGGTGATAAGAAGACGGCCAGTAACCTATACTCGGTTTAATAGACTGAAGTTTGTTGCCGAGCATAGTAGACCAACGTTGTTGCCAACGGGTGTGAAGGTGGGAAGATATTACAGCAAAATAGTCCGTACATGGAATACCTCTATAAGAAACTGGTAGGTCATGTACTGCTGACCGCGCAGCAGTGTCTGCCTGTTCATTGCCCTGTACGTCAACATGACTAGGGACCCAACAAAAAACAATATCTTTATGCTTAGTAAAGATGCGGCGTAGCCAAAGTTGGATACGGAGGACTAAGGGGTGAGGTGTATCAAATTTTTGTATAGCCTGTAAAGCACTAAGGGAGTCTGAGACAACCACAAATGATGACACAGGCATAGATGCAATACGGATAAGTGCTGTAAGGATGGCATATAATTCAGCAGTAAAAATACTAGCTGAAGATAGTAAATGCCCTTGTACGACGCTGTCCGGAAACACTGCTGCGAATCCTACGCCGTCAGAAGACTTAGAGCCATCTGTGTACACAGCAATGGCATGAGAATGAGAGTGAAAGTGGTCAAGAAAAAGAGAGCGGGAAGCGACCGTAGACAGTTGGGCTTTCGAGCAAGGGAGGGAGAAAGAACAGACTCGAACAGCTGGAACTTCCCAGGGGGGTAGGGAAAAGTGAGATGCTACATGTACATAGAAAGGTGGTAGTTGAAGAGAAGACAAGAGCGAATGAAGGCGAAGAGAGAAGGGACGGAGTAAGCAGGGGCGGCGAACAAATAAAGAATGTCTACTAATATCAGTGACCATTCTATAAATGGAAGGATTGCGGAGATCATGAGAGCGTACATAGTAGCGCAGGCAATGGGCATCACGGCGATCGGATAAGGATGGAACGTTCGCTTCTGCATAGAGGCTTTCGACAGGGGAAGAGCGAAAAGCACCAAGGCATAAACGTAATCCTTGGTGATGAATGGGGTTAAGGCTAGAGAGAGTAGCAGGAGATGCCGCTGAATAGATCTGGTCACCATAATCAAGTTTCGATAAAATAAGGGTGGAATGTAGGTGAAGGAGGGTTCGACGATCAGCTCCCCACGAAAGATGAGCAAGGGTTTTAAGAAGGTTCAGCCGGCTGTGACAAGTTGCCTTCAGAGAGGTAATGTGAGGTTTCCAGGATAACCTACGATCAAAGAGGAGGCCCAGAAACTTGACTGTATCACGTTCAGGGATACGTGAGCCATAGAGGTACAAAGGATGATCGGAGATGACAGAGCGTCTAGTGAAAGTGATTTGGTGGGTTTTAGTGCTGGAAAATTTAAACCCATGTGTGGTGGCCCAATTGGAAACACGGTCGACTGCATGCTGGAGAGAAACTGTAAGGAGGTGACAGTCAGCGCCTGCACAGGCAATAGCGAAGTCATCAACATAGAGTGATGACCAAATATTTGATGGAAGACTAGAGGCCAAATCATTAATAGCAAGGAGAAAAAGTGTTGTGCTCAGAACACATCCCTGGGGGACACCTTCAGCTTGGATAAAGTCCGGGGAGAGCACATTATTAACCCGAACACGGAAATGCCTGTCAGTTAAAAAGTTCTTAAGGAAGGATGGTAGATTGCCTCGAAGGCCTAAGGAGTGGGCTTGGGCTAAAATATTATACCTCCAAGTTGTGTCATATGCCTTCTCAAGGTCAAAAAATATGGCAATAACTGAGTGGTTATTCGCAAAGGCATTACGAACATACGTATCCAAGCGCAGTAAGGGGTCTATGGTAGAACGTCCCTTACGAAAGCCATATTGACGAGTGGAGAGACTGTTGTGTGTCTCTAAATACCACACTAAACGTCTATTTACTAGACGTTCCATTACTTTGCAAACTGCACTGGTAAGAGCAATAGGACGATAGTGGGAGGTTTCATGTCCCGTAGTGCCTGGTTTGCGGAAAGGGAGAACAATGGCGGATTTCCACAGCTGTGGAAGAACTCCTTGTGACCAAATAAGATTGTAAAGGCGTAATAGGACTGCAAGGGCTGACTGATGTAAATGTTGTAGCATACGAATATGAATGTCGTCGGGCCCAGCTGCCGATGATCGACAAGCTGAGAGTGTTGCCTCCAGTTCTTGAAGTGTAAAAGGCACATTATACTGTTCTTCTCTGAGAGAAGAAAAGTCCAAGGGTGCTAACTCTCTGGCAGACTTTGAGGAAAGAAATGAGGGGCATAGATGGAGTCCCTGAGAAATACGGACCAGATGATTGCCAATTTCATTGGCAACATCTAGTGGGTTTGCTATATCAACACCGGCAACCCGCAGAACAGGAGCCGGGTCAGGAGAATATTTACCACTCAGTTTTCGTACTTTTTTCCAGACTGCACTCATAGAGGAAGCAGAGGTGATGGTGGAGACATAATCTCGCCAGCAAGTGCGTTTAGCGTCACGGATGACACGGCGAGCGATCGCACGCTTCTGTTTAAAATCAAGGAGTCGCTCTGTGGTTCTATTGTACCGGTACCTGCCCCATGCAGCGCGTTTCAAACGTACTGCACGAGCACAAGCAGGAGACCACCAAGGCACGCATTTCTGAGAATGCCTGCCCGAAGTTTGGGGTATAGAATGAGAAGCTGCGGTGAAAATGGAGGACGAGAAGAGGTGTAAAAGCTCATCGATGGAGGACGAAGAAGGAACCTCTTTAAAAACAGTCAGGTGTGAGTAAAGGTTCCAATTTGCCCGATTAAATTGCCAGCGTGGGGTGCGAAGAGGTGGCGAATATGAAGGGGAAGTAAGAATGATTGGGAAATGATCACTGTCATGTAAGTCCGGGAGAACAGACCAAGTAAAGTCTAATGCGGCGGAGGAAGAGCAAACTGAGAGATCGATGCAAGAGAGAGTATGAGTCCGAGGATCAAAATGGGTGTGAGTACCTGTATTTAAAACATGGAGGGGGTGGGTGGCAAGAAAAGCCTCTAACTGAATTCCTCGGGAATCACAGTGAGACCCTCCCCAGAGGAAATGGTGGGCATTAAAATCACCAAGTAACAGAATCGGTGGCGGTAATGACGAAACAAGGAAGGCAAAATCCGGAATAGATAATGCCCGAGAAGGAGAGAGATATAAAGAACAGAGCGTATACCACCTATGTAAGTGGATACGGGCTGCTGTGTAATGCAGCGAAGTATGAACAAATAGCTGATGGTACGGAATATCAGTGCGGAGAAGAAGGGCACTTTCATTAAAGGTCCCATCAGGAAAAGGATCTGAAGAATACAATAAATTATAGCCTGAGATGTGAGAAATAACAGCAGAGTGTAATTTTGGTTCCTGTAAGCAAACACCAACAGGGGCAAACTGGGAGAGTAACATCTGAAGCTCACCCCGATTACCCCTGAGGCCGCGTATATTCCACTGTAAAAAGGCCATGATTGGCAATGATAAAGATACTTGAAATCCGCAGGTAAGGGTTCCTACGGACTAGAAGGGTTAGTAAAGTCCACATGCGGAGGCAGTGGAAAATGTTCAAGCAGCGAAGGAACGGTGCGCTGTGAAGAAAGGAGTTGCGCAGATGGAGCAGAGGAGAGAGAAAGAGCGGAAGGTGGATCAGTGTCCATTGATGGTTTGGTCTCTGCAATATATTCAGAGATTGCTTCAAGTGTTTCGGAATTCAGAGATGTCGTATGGGAGACAATATTGGGAATGGTAGGGGGAGGATGAGTAAAGATTGGAACTGTATTGGACTGTACCAAGGTAGGGGGGGGGGCGAAAGGGTGGAGGGAACTGGAGAAGCGTGGCAGGGGACAGAAGAGACAGGAACCTGGGAGGTGGCAGAAGAGGAAGAAACTTGGGAGGGAACAGGGGAGGAAGGTACATTACGAGGAGGAGGGTGAACCTCTGCACTTGTAACTGAGCCAGTGAGAGGGGAAGAACTAGGGACAGAGACAGGGAGGGTAAAATGAGGAGGTGGAAGATGGGTAGGAGGTGTTACCGGACCTTTTTTTGACTTTTGAGAAGTAGAGGGACGATTGGGAAGAGGTGTCGTACGAGGTCTCGTCGATACTGAGGCTTGTAAGAGAGAACTCGAAGAAGCGAGATTAGACTGAGGCGTTGAAGTAGGGACGTCTGAGCCGAGGACAGCAAAAGGATTAGATACAGGAGTGATTATGGGAGAGGTAACCACAGAGGTGGGTGTAGAAGATGGGATACCAGAAGTGGGGGGACGTTTTGAAACACGGGAATAAGAAACACGTGGGAGTCTCCCTTGGAGGCGGAGATGAGAAACTGCCATGGCATAAGGGAGACCTTCTGTCTCTTTGAGGTAACGGATTTCCCGCTCGTTTAAATAGACCTGACAACGGCGAGAGTACGAAGGGTGAGCCTCATGACAGTTAAGGCAAGAGGGAGATCGATTGCAAGACGTATTAGAATGGTCATCGGCACCACAGACTGGGCATTCGGCGATAGATCTGCAATATTTCGCTGGATGGCCAAATCGCCAGCAATTTCTACACTGTTGTGGTGTAGGGATCACCTTTCGAACTTGTAACCGATGTCCTGCTATATAAACTGAGGATGGGAGTTCTCGGCTGTCAAAAGTTAAACGAGCCACATTGCTAGGGTATCGTCTCCGCCCACGGGCAGGAAGAACGTAAGTGTCTACCTTGAGGATTGGGAGATCTTGGAGTTCCAGCTGTTCTAGAATGTCGGTGCCACATGTCTGGAAATTTTGTTGAACAATGGTATGGGGCAGAATAACGGTACCACTACAAGAATTGAGGGAATGATGTTTTTCAAGGGTGACAGGAACAGTATCTATATGGGAAAGACGAGAGAGCTCACGAGCCTGGGTAGCATTCTGTACGGTAATGATGCGCGTACCGCTCTTAAGAGCATGAAAAGAAATATCTTTACCAACATGGCGTAGGAGTGCCTTGCCAATACTATGGTCAGAAAGATAGGCAGTAGAGGAAGTTGGTCGTAAAGTGAAGAATTTAGTCCACTGTTCAGTCTGAAACTGAGCGTGGAAAGGTAGTGAAGGACGTGTCGATCGTTTCTGAGAAGAACGAGAAGGTGAAGGTGGAGAAGTATCATCAGCAGGTAATTGTCGTTGACGTTTAGGCGTGGGACCAGAGTTGGTCCGACGTGGAACGGGTCGGCGATTTGAAAATTGCCGCACCGTAGAGGGAGAGGCCGGAAGCATAGTCAGAGGAGAGCGAAGGTCTGATAAATCGAAGGAGTCAGTCGAGGCCTCAGTACCTGAAGCGGGTGAGGAAACAGCACCGGCAATAGGTACAGAGGCATGAGGAATGTCTGAAGAGTGGTCCAAAGACGAGGCGGGGTCAGAACGGGGTGCGGTATCAAGAAGGGGCCCGGGGGTACCAGGTTCATGGACTAGGGCTGCCATGGTTAGGTTACTTCTTTCTTTTTGTTTTTAAGAAAAAAAAAGAAAGAAGAAAAGAAAATAAAAATAAAAAAAAGAAAAAAAAAGGGGGGACCGGGGAGGGATAGTTCCTAGGAGGAATGAAAGGGCCAGAAATCTCCCTCCGCGCCCAAGAGGACTCGACACCGCTAGTAGCGCAGATGCAGCATGGAACCCGTGCCATACCCTACCCTTCATGCCAGTAAACCAGCAATCTGGGATAGCAACCTCACATCTGCCGAGCTACCTCGGTGGACAAAAGAGAGGGCGGCCGGATATCCGCCACAAAGCATACCTCCTTCAGCCACCACCCCCGGAATCCGAAAGGTGGCTTCCAGAGATACACCCGTCGCCCAAAAGACACCCAAAGCCACTCCGGGATACCGGAGAGGGATCGGGACATCCCTAGGCAATCCAGATTCCACGGCAAACTACGCCACCGCCAAGAAACCTCAACGGAATGGGATGGACCCCGGTGTCCTTTCCCCTACCTAGGAACTAGCGCGCCTGTGGGAGAAATCCCAAAGGACAAAAAGAGGAAGGGCAAAAGGGAGGAGTGGGGAGGAGGAGGAGGAAAGGAAAAAGGGGAGGATGGGGAGGATGGGATAGGGGAGGGGAGATTGGGGGGTAATTAGGTTCGGTCTGAGGAAGAAGACCGATAGGTCTAATTCCTCAGACCAAGAGCCTCTTCACCACGCCAAGGAGCCCCCCTTGAAGAGGACTATATAGGTGTGGTGGGGTTCTTAAATGTCTGGTGTGGTCTTGACCAGGTCTGGTGTGGTCTTGACCAGGTCTGGTGTGGGCTTGACCAAGTCTGGTGTGGGCTTGACCAGGTCTGGTGTGGGCTTGACCAGGTCTGGTGTGGGCTTGACCAGGTCTGGTGTGGGCTTGACCAGGTCTGGTGTGGGCTTGACCAGGTCTGGTGTGGGCTTGACCAGGTCTGGTGTGGGCTTGACCAGGCCTTGTGTGGGCTTGACCAAGTCTGGTGTGGTCTTGACCAGGTCTGGTGTGGGCTTGACCAGGTCTGGTGTGGGCTTGACCAGGCCTGGTGTGGGCTTGACCAGGCCTGGTGTGGGCTTGACCAGGCCTGGTGTGGGCTTGACCAGGCCTGGTGTGGGCTTGACCAGGCCTGGTGTGGGCTTGACCAGGCCTTGTGTGGGCTTGACCAGGCCTGGTGTGGTCTTGACCAGGTCTGGTGTGGTCTTGACCAGGTCTGGTGTGGTCTTGACCAGGCCTGGTGTGGGCTTGACCAGGTCTGGTGTGGGCTTGACCAGGTCTGGTGTGGGCTTGACCAGGACTGGTGTGGGCTTGACCAGGTCTGGTGTGGGCTTGACCAGGCCTGGTGTGGGCTTGACCAGGCCTGGTGTGGGCTTGACCAGGCCTGGTGTGGGCTTGACCAGGCCTGGTGTGGTCTTGACCAGGCCTGGTGTGGTCTTGACCAGGCCTGGTGTGGTCTTGACCACACCTGGTGTGGTCTTGACCAGGCCTGGTGTCTTGATGACCAGGCCTGGTGTGGTCTTAACGACCATGTCTGGCGTGGTCTTGACCAGGCCTGGTGTGGTCTTGACCAGGCCTGGTGTGGTCTTGACCAGGCCTGGTGTGGTCTTGACCAGGCCTGGTGTGGTCTTGACCAGGCCTGGTGTGGTCTTGACCAGGCCTGGTGTGGTCTTGACCAAGCCTGGTGTGGTCTTGACCAGGCCTGGTGTGGTCTTGACCAGGCCTGGTGTGGTCTTGACCAGGCCTGGTGTGGTCTTGACCAGGCCTGGTGTGGTCTTGACCAGGCCTGGTGTGGTCTTGACCAGGCCTGGTGTGGTCTTGACCAGGCCTGGTGTGGTCTTGACCAGGCCTGGTGTGGTCTTGACCAGGCCTGGTGTGGTCTTGACCAGGCCTGGTGTGGTCTTGACCAGGCCTGGTGTGGTCTTGACCAGGCCTGGTGTGGTCTTGACCAGGCCTGGTGTGGTCTTGACCAGGCCTGGTGTGGTCTTGACCAGGCCTGGTGTGGGCTTGACCAGATCTAGTGTGGGCTTGACCACGTCTGATGTGGTCTTGGCCAGGTCTGGCACGGGCTTGACGACCAGGTCTGGTGTAATGATGAAGTGTCGAGGTGAGGCTTGGTACTAATTTGTCGACCTTGGGAGCCACCCGCCACTCCTCAACTGTTGGGGTTAGAAGAAATCTTGTTTATCTACATCGTATAAATTAATGCATTCTTTTTTTGCATATATCTATGTATATATTCATGTGACAGGATCACAAAGGCCAAGCGATATCTCCACATGCAATTTAACCACTCTGAAAGGGAAATATATTCCAAACGCTTTCGTGATCTCTCAATCACTGAGAAAATGACAGAAATCACGAAGGCAATGGTCATTTACTTCCTTAATTAAAATAGTTAAATTAAGTATGCATTTATGCTCACATTTATGCAATTTTCAACGGTATTGATAGCTAGATGAATTGATGGTCTGTTTCTGTAGTTTCTCTATAAGAAAGGGGACAAAGAGAAGAGGAAATGAAAAGGAAGGTATCACTGCAAATATTCTGCCTCAAGTAATGAAGAATGTCGTGAGAATACCGGACCATTTATCCCTAGAAAGAGGCTTCATCTGTGAAAAAATCAACATGGAATCAGAGAAGGGAGATCCTGAAGGCAAAACGAATATTTATACTGATTACATGGAAGGAAGCACTCTTAGGTTATCTTCATTGAACAGGTTTCAGTCCAGATACCTTGATTACTTCAATATCACTTTGAAAGACCGGGGGACATGTACAGGAAAACATCTATTATGATATCCTAGTGCAAGCACTTGTGTCCTTTCACCTAAGTGTCGGAGACTGATCCGCATAGGGGGATGAATCATAGTTCTAGGCCTTTCGTGTTGCAATCATTATATATATATATATATATAGTGTTGATTTTTACAGCACCTGGAGAATGGGAGGTAATCGGGTTTTGTCCAACAAAGGGAAGGCTGCTTTCGCACTGTCTCAGTACATTTCGAAGGATGAAATATGCACGCGTATTCGTCTCGAAAAATTCATTGCGGAAGCTCGTGACACAGAGGATTGTGAAACACTTGAGGGGTGTTCTAGAGGATCCAGCCAGCCTCTTGGCAGGTATAAGTGGATGATGAAGATGAAGCTGCAGTGTCTCTCTTGAGCTTCAAATGGGGTGGGAACTGAGAGAATCTCAGTGGAATTAAGTGGAGTAGAGAGGAATCAATAGGAGAGATGTGTCAGAGGTAGTAGCAGTAGTAGTAGCAACGGCAGTAGCAGCAGCAGTAGTAGTATCAGCAGCAGTAGCAGCAGTAGTAATAACAGTAGGAGCATAGTAGTAACAATAGTAGCAGTAGTAGCAGCAGTAGCAGCAGTAGTAATAACAGTAGCAGCAGCAGTAGTAGTAGTAACAATAGTAGCAGCAGTAGCAGCAGCAGCAGTAGTAGCAGCAGCAGTAGCAGCAGCAGTAGCAGCAGCAGTAGCAGCAGCAATAGTAACAGTAGAAAGCAGCAGCAGCAGCAGCAGTAGTAACAGTAGCAGTAGCAGTAGCAGCAGCACCAGCAGTAGTAGTAGTAGTAGTAGTAACAGTAAAAGGACACAAGTGCAACTGATAAAGTGAATAAAAGAATTCGAGAAATGTTAAATAAGTCTCCAGCATTAACGTCTTAATAATGACAAACTGAAGTAAAGAGCCTCCAGTACTTTGGATATTTTGTTTATGCAACTTTTGCCCCATTTTGGATTGGATTGGAAACGTGCCCCCCCCCCTATACATACCTTCATATATACATTCATACATATATTACACTGATACACACCTACATAAATACGTATGCATACACATTCACGTCTCTCCCCATATCCCCTCCATCAGTTCTCCCCGTACACCACCTCCTCCTCCCCGCTCTTCGTGACTGCTCCCCACCTCGCTAACTCCCCTACCAGCCAAAATTAACTTCCGGTTGTGAGAAGATAAGCCTGCCTGATAAGGAAGGCTGGAGGAGGCTGGTCCTGCACGGTCTACCCCACAAGCAAGCAGGATGCAAAGTGACGTCATAACGTGAATACGGATAGGTGAAGAACGGGTTAGTGACGTCACGCTCTATTGGATTATGGTGGGTGGGGTTGACTCCGTAATTTGTGCGCTGGGCAAAGAGAGAAAATCGAATTTACACGAAACGCTAAACCCTTGTGGGTAATTTACCATGTGGTGTTGTGGTCTCGATCCTCCTTTTCCGTTAATTACGGACAGGTGGAAATGTTTACGTGTGTCTTACCTGCGTTCGTGACGGCGCCCTAGTATTACATTCAAGGAGAAACGGTAAAAAATCCGCAACTCCGGTTCCATGCATCAAAAACCCTTCACAGGCATCAAGAAACTGATGACGAAAATCCAGCTCTTGGGCCCAACCTACCGATCAATAACACTGGACAGCAACGAATTTGTTACTGAGGCGAGAAAAAATCTTTGGAAAGTAATTCCTGTTGGCCGATTTCGATTTTGAAGCAAGAAATGACTCGGTGAATTTTTTTAGATGCACAAAAGAAACGGAAAATAAATTGATCGCTTTTTTTGTGTATTTCTAACGAGCTGGTGACAACTGAGTAGTATTTGCGTCAATTTTGCATTACACATGATTTTCCAATCAACACACAATGGGGGAGGTGCTATAAACGTCAGGGGAGATGCTTCAAGGATCTTACAGGTGCTGTGATGGTCAGGGGAGATGCTTCAAGGATCTTACAGGTGCTGTGATGGTCAGGGGAGATGCTTCAAGGATCTTACAGGTGCTGTGATGGTCAGGGGAGATGCTTCAAGGATCTTACAGGTGCTGTGATGGTCAGGGAAGATGCTTCAAGGATCTTACAGGTGCTGTGATGGTCAGAGAAGATGCTTGAAGGATCTTACAGGTGCTGTGATGGTCAGGGGAGATGCTTCAAGGATCTTACAGGTGCTGTGATGGTCATGGAAGATGCTTCAAGGATCTTACAGGTGCTGTGATGGTCAGGGGAGATGCTGCAAGGATCTTACAGGTGCTGTGGTCAGGGGAGATGCTTCAAGGATCTTACAGGTGCTGCGATGGTCAGGGAAGGTTCTTTAAGGATCTTACAGGTGCTGCTGTGATGTTGAGAGTAGGTACTTCAAGGGTCTTGCAGTTAATATGATGGCTGACAAACTTTTGTCTTGAAGACTCCAAGATTAAGCTAAAGGCTGATTCAACCCAAATGGAGTCAAGGTGTAGGCTTTCCGAAGATGCCGCAGGTAACAGTGATCTCAGATATTACATATGGAAGACTGGACCACTTTCTAGGGAGCAGGGTCGTCACACAGTCAATAATCAACACAGTCGAACTGATGGTGCTGCAAAATCAGTAGTTTATGTAAGATAAGATTTCGTTCGGATTTTTAACCCCGGAGGGTTAGCCACCCAGGATAACCCAAGAAAGTCAGTGCGTCATCGAGGACTGTCTAACTTATTTCCATTGGGGTCCTTAATCTTGTCCCCCAGGATGCGACCCACACCATCATACTTAGAACCTTGTGGTTTTGGGTGAACTGTGATGAAAACCTGTGAGCTAAAAGGAAAAGCTGGACCCCAATGGACATAAGAAAGAACCTCAACGGAAATGAGAAAGGACCCCAACGGAAATGAGAAAGGACCCCAACTGAAATGAGAAAGGACCCCAACTGAAATGAGAAAGGACCCCAACTGAAATGAGAAAAGACCCCAATAGAAATAAGAAAAGACCCCAATAGAAATAAGAAAAGACCCCAATAGAAATAAGAAAAGACCCCAATAGAAATAAGAAAAGACCAACTGAAATAAGAAAAGACCCCAACAGAAATAAGAAAAGACCCCAACAGAAATAAGAAAAGACCCCAACAGAAATAAGAAAGGACCCAATAGAAATAAGAAAGGACCCAATAGAAATAAGAAAGGACCCAATAGAAATAAGAAAAGACCCAATAGAAATAAGAAAAGACCCAATAGAAATAAGAAAAGACCCAATAGAAATAAGAAAAGACCCCAACAGAAATAAGAAAGGACCCCCAATAGAAATAAGAAAGGACCCCCAATAGAAATAAGAAAGGACCCCCAATAGAAATAAGAAAGGACCCCCAATAGAAATAAGAAAGGACCCCAATAGAAATAAAGGACCCCAATAGAAATAAGAAAGGACCCCCAATAGAAATAAGAAAGGACCCCAACTGAAATAAGACCCCAATAGAAATAAGAAAAGACCCCAACAGAAATAAGAAAGGACCCCAATAGAAATAAGAAAGGACCCCAATAGAAATAAGAAAGGACCCCAATAGAAATAAGAAAAGACCCAATAGAAATAAGAAAAGACCCCAACAGAAATAAGAAAGAATCCCAATGGGAATAAGAAAGGACCCCAATGGAAATAAGAAAGAATCCCAATGGGAATAAGAAAGGACCCCAATGGAAATAAGAAAGAATCCCAATGGGAATAAGAAAGGACCCTAAAAGAAATAAATAACCCCTATGGAAACAAGTCACCGACTTTTTGGGGGCTATCCTGGGTAGTTGGCGCATGTATTACTATGTATGACAATTGCATTTATGTGTACCTGTACCTAAATTAACTAACTTAAATAAAAGAAACATAAATATGTACTAAGAACAGCTGAAGGCTCTAGAGAGCAGGATATTTACACCGAGAGGTGTAATACGAGGGATTAAAGTATTCGTGAGTGATGGTAAACAGGTTCCCAACAACCTTAAGAACCCTCGTGTAGTCGATAGGCTTAAAACCCCATTAACCAGCCTGTTAACTTTAAAAAATGGAGACAACAAAAATCTAATCCACAGAGTCAATGCAACATTAAAAAAATACCACCGTGATCAATAAAATTATCCATAAAGAACGATGAACAAAATGGCATAATACAGTGACTGGAACAATACACAAATAACCCGTACACAGGAGAAGGAAAATTATGACGTTAGTACGACATGGACCACTAATTAATGGTCCATAAGGGATAAAATGGCTTACGTCTGCAGGAGTACAGTGGAGGACGGAGTGAGGAGTGACCGCCCAGGGTCAGGTCACTGAGTAAAGAAAGACGTATCTACAGGGTGTCAGGTGAATCACCACCTAAGTAAAGAATCTGACGCACAGGTGGCGCTGACATGTACTCTCATACAAGATTTTAGATTTTGCCGCCGAAGTGGCTAGTTTATTGTGCACCCCTTATCCACCCTGTGGACGGTAGTGGCTAGTTTGCCCTGCACCTCATATCTATCCTGTGTATGTAGTGGCTAGTTAACTGTGCACCCCATACCCATCCTGTGGATAGTAGTGGCTAGTTAATTGTGCACCCCATACTCATCCTGTGGATAGTAGTGGCTAGTTAATTGTGCATCCCATACCCATCCTGTGGATAGTAGTGGCTAGTTAATTGTGCATCCCATACCCATCCTGTGGATAGTAGTGGCTAGTTAATTGTGCACCCCATACCCATCCTGTGGATAGTAGTGGCTAGTTAATTGTGCACCCCATACCCATCCTGTGGATAGTAGTGGCTAGTTAATAGTGCACCCCATACCCATCCTGTGGATAGTAGTGGCTAGTTAATTGTGCACCCCATACCCATCCTGTGGATAGTAGTGGCTAGTTAACTGTGCACCCCATACCCATCCTGTGGACGGTAGTGGCTAGTTAATTGTGTATCCCATATTCACCCTGTGGGGGGTAGCGAAAGAGCATATGGATACACAATAGGCCTAGGAACTAGGTCCCAAAAAGGCTAACAGGAGTACATCTGTGTTCATATCTACAGTTCACTTATCTGTTACAAGCAAATTTAAGAAACTTGCTTAACAAGATACCTTGACATGTCACACAGGTTCTTACACTATCTCTATAAGTGGACAATTAAGTACATAGTGTCCAAGACAGTGACAAAAGGGTCCCATACAAAAGCAGAATAACAGAAGTCAAAAACCATTTGCATTCCTCCTAATATAAACATTAATCTCTTAATGGAAATAAATGGTATAAAATACCGACACAATGGAAATATAAACACACATGCAGTATAATGTGATCCTTTATTGACAACGTTTCGCCCACACAGTGGGCTTTTTCAAGTCACAAACAGATCTACCTGGGGTGGAAGGTATGTGAGTATTTATAGGTCTACCAGATCTACCCCAGGTAGATCTGTTTGTGACTTGAAAAAACCCACTGTGTGGGCGAAACGTTGTCAATAAAGGATCACATTATACTGCATATGTGTTTATATTTCCATTAATTTCTTAATCTGACGTTTCGGTTCGTGACTCACGAAATTGTAATGACACGATTGCAAACAAACCATACCACGGACGGGGATTGAACTCGCGGGGAGTGAGTCGTAAAACTCTAGGCCAACGCGTTAACCACTGGCCATTGGTATGGTTTCGGTTCGTCTCTGACTATTAACAAGTGACAGTGCACATCAGTTGTTAGGTCGAAACGTTGTCCAACGTTTCCTTACTAAAGTAGAAAAAACGTCGTGCCTGAAGGTTCTCAGAGTTAACATCGTAGGGGAACGATCGGGTTTGTTCCAAAGAAGTGGAAGAGACAAATCCGTTTTCCTGGATCAAGAGCCTTTTACCAATGGATAAAAAAGAACAACAGGTGAAACGTCTTCTGTTAAAATGTTCTAAATAATGTACTTTTATGTTATAATAATAATAATAATAATAATAATAATAATATTATTATTAATTATTATTATTATAATATATTACAATTTATTATTATTATAATATATTACAATTTATTATTATTATTATTAGTATTATTATTAATTACAATTTATTATTATTATTATTATTATTATTATTATTATATATTACAATTTATTATTATTATTATTATATATTACAATTTATTATTATTATTATTATTATTATTATATATTACAATTTATTATTATTATTATTATTAATTATTATTATTATTATTATTATTATTATTAATTACAATTTATTATTATTATTATTATTATTATTATTATTATATATTACAATTTATTATTATTATTATTATTATTATATATTACAATTTATTATTATTATTATTATTATTATACATTACAATTTATTATTATTATTATTATTATTATTATTATTATTATTATATATTACAATTTATTATTATTATTATTATTATTATTATTATTATTATTATTATTATTATTATTATATACTACAATTTATTATTATTATTATTATTATTATTATTATTATCAGTATTATTATCATTAGTCTTTTCCTTTAAAATCGTCTTCCTGTTACGATAAATAACTTTTAAAATTAATAATAATTTGAAGGTACGGAACAGCATCACGATATGAAGCAGGATGTTACCGTGAAATCTGACTACCACTCAGAGGAGAGGAACTGAAATGACTCACTTCTTACATGTCATTTGTTGCCTAATCGCTGTTATCCAGAGCCGGAACACCTGTGGCTGCTTAATATTAAGTCTTAGCGGATTATGAAAAATTAATGAGGGTATATCGTGCGTATAACGTCTATTGTTGGTTTTGAAAAGTCTTGGCCCCCTGTGGCTTGGTCTTAAACTAGGCCTAACTGAAAAGGATATATTAAACAAGTATAGTAAATTTAAGAAAATTTTGATCATCAGATCTGCTGAAGAGGACCCCGGAAGGGGGTCAAAATATGCAGATTAATCAACCTGAATTTCTCTCTTCATGTGGGTTATTAATGAGAACATAAGAACTTAAGAAAGGAGGAACACTGCAGCAGGCCTACTGGTCCATACTAGGCAAGTCCTTCTCACATCCCAACCCACTAATAAAAATAACTGCCCAATCCAGTTTCAGTGCTGCCCAAATGAATTAGCTTGGTAACCCTAATAACTCATGTGCAAATTTCACTCATAAATGCTGCAAAAATGTCTAATTGGATTTGTGAAGGACCTGCCTAGTATGGGCCAACTGGCCTACTGCAGTGTTCCTCCTTTCTTATGTTCTTATATAATTCTTCAAGGATATCCTTGTCTGTCCTTGTCGGTTCTGTCACGAATTACCATCTTACATGTATATAAATAGTTGAGAAAACCGACTAGTTGATTAATTAGACACATGTTTTTTTTTTTTTTTATATTTTATTTAAAAACAACATACACATGATACAAGCCGACAATTAGCAAATCCAAAACCGTGACAGACAATGTCAGTACACACACAATAAACAAAAAAAACCATTTTAACATATTGATATAACGAAATTCTACCGTAAGAAACCCAACCCGTTTACGGGAAAAAAAAAAAAAAACATACCGACTACAAAACAGAACGTCGGAGTCATAAAACATGTAGGAATAAGTCCTATAATCATGTATATATGTATATACATACACATGCACATATACACATACATGTATGTGCACATATGTTCTTACAGCACAGACTGGATTATACTAGAACAAACAAACAAACAAACAAAAAAGACTTATCACTAAAAAAAAAACTAGACAAACTAAATACATAACATCCAAAACAGAAGTGGCAGACAATGTCAGGTACACAAAAAACATTGTAACACATTGATATAACAAATTCTACTAAAATAACCCAACCAACCGACTTCCGAACAAACAGTCGGAGTCATTATAAAACATGTAGGAATGAGTCCTACAAACATACATATATACATACATATATATACATATATATATATACATATATATATATACATATATATACACACATGCATACATATACGCATGCTTATACACACATACGTGTATGTGCATTTGTTCGTACAGAACAAACTGGATCATACATAGAAATAAAGCACTAAATGACTTTTCACCAAATAAACTAAAAAAATATTACATCCAATGATAGAACTATACCTAAGACATTGGTTCCCACAAACACACCTACACACACACAAAATTAATGTTACCGATTAACACTCAATATATAATATGACCTTCCAGTCAAATGAAGGGTATATATAAACCCCATCAAATACTTTTATATTTTGGTACATAGGTCATTTTGTACCCATTCAATACGATAAAAAAGAGACATATGACAAGGATAAATCTAACATCAGATTCGAATGTATAAAACATATCCTCACAATATACATATAAATATAAACCCCCTACATAAAATGGTTCTTATAACAATAAAAGAAAAAACAGAAAATCACATACAACTTTTGACTCTGTGATTTTACAAAATTCATAAAGGTCTACATACCCCGGAGCCCCCGACGGCTCCCTGCAAAAAAAAACTTTACCCACATCTACCACCTTGCAAACCAATCAACCTTCCTCACCAGGCTTCCAATCACTCCAAGAGGACACACCACTGAAGAGACCAACCCCTTGCCTCTCACCCCGTCACCAAACGGAGTAGACGTTCAACAGTAAGCTCACGATATCCCTCCGGAAAACTAATTACCCACCTTCCCCCATATAATTGTTTGTTCCTACATGCTGTCCTATAAAAACACGCCGCCAACGCTTTTATCCTAATGTTTCCCTCCACCTCCCTCATCCCCCAAGAAACATGCAAGTAATCAACTATTACGTATCTGATAGCCCTCCCCACCTCTTTGGGTACCCCTCCCATATCTAACATTAAAGCCCTGAGGGGTGATATCTGTCCCCCCCCCAATAAAAAGAAAACCCTCTTCAACCACAATCTTACCACCTCCAAAGCAGAACAAAAATATACTACATGAAAAGCCGTTTCAACTTCCCCACAAAAACCGCATGATGCCTCTCTCACAAAACCCATTCGTCTTAGCACCTCTTTCGATGCTAGCGTCCCCATAAGAAATCTATAAACTAATTCCCTCGCTCTTGCCGGCATTCTTAATTTACTAAATTCCACCCATATCACTCTCCAATCATATGTGGGATACACTGCCATCCCTTGCATTGATTCCTGACGACGACCCACACCCACTAACCGTTTTACCTTGAGTTTTTTAACATTGCGTACCTTTAACATAAACCGCAACATATCTTCACACTCCACTAAGTCCCTGCCACCCCACCATTTGCGGATATCCCCCATCACCTCCCCCACCCGAAGACCCCTTTCCCCCGCTGCCCGAATATACCTCTGCTTCACATATAGCGCCTTCACCCTAGACCCTAATGCCATCAATCCCAATCCTCCCTGTCTTACCGCAGTCATTACCACATCTTTACCCAACCACGCCCTCCCAAAACCCCACACATACCTTAAGGCTCTTCTTTGTAATTCCATAATATCCTGACTTCTTAAGGGGTAAATTTCCGCCACTCCCCACACCTTACTATAAATCAGCGTATTTACCACCACAACCCTTTGATGCAAGGTTACATCCCCGGCCCTTAGACTCCTGAGCCTACTCAAAGCTCTGTCCATTACCATTTCTGAATTAACCCTCCTGCTCTCCTGTACATCTGCTAAATACAAAATCCCACAAATCTTTAGCCTATCTACAGTTATCCAGCCAAACTCCTCCCCCAAGGTCCCTCCTACCCAATTGCCTACCTCCAACAACCGTGATTTCTGCTTATTAACTCTCATCCCAGTAGCATTCCCAAAAATCTCAATTACCCTTCCCACTTTACTTAAATCTTCTATCTCATTAAGTAAAACAGTTGTATCATCTACATAACCAACAATATTTCCACAAAATCCACCTCTCTCCCCCATCCTTCCCATCCCACCATCAACCAGAACATAGAAAGGATTCTGCATACATGCAAAGAGTATTTGGGAGAGTGGACACCCCTGCCTTAAACCCCTCCCCATGCTTACTGAACTACCCAACCTACCATTTACCTGTACTCTCATCGATGCATTCTCATACAATGTCCTCACCCATCCAACCACCCTCCCTCCAAAACCCATTCTCACCATACTCTCAAACAAAAAGTCCCTATCCACATAATCATAAGCTTTCTCCCAATCCAGACCTAGAATACCTCCCTTACTACTACCCTCAAGGAAATCCCGAATACGTCCATGACCTACCCGCATACTCCTCCCCGGGATACCAAATTGTCCCCCATGTATCACCGACCCCATGACCTTCTTCAGTCTATTACCCAAAATTTTCGCAAAAACCTTATAATCTGCACACATCAAAGATATTGCTCGGTAAGCACTCAACTCTCTACCCCCCCTCTTCTTTGGCACCAAAACTATGACACCCGTACTTTGCGATGTGCCCAACTTCCCACTAGTTAACATATGATCCAATAGCCTAACAAAGCACTGCCTAATACACCCCCAATGTGCTCTATAAAAATCATTTGGTATACCGTCTATCCCTGGTGTTTTCCCGGTACTCATCCCGAAAACTGCCTCTTCCACCTCAACCTCACTTATACCAACCTCCAACCCCACTCTATCCTGCTCACTTAAAATGCTATGGAACCCCCCTTCAAAAATACCCTCCCAGGAACCCCCCTCCCTCCAACTCCATTTCTCCCTAAACCAACTATCAGCATAGAGACTCATACTTTCAGTATTGGATAGGACTCGACCCACTGGATACCCTCCCACCCCAGGGCTTGTCTCCAATTGTAGAATGGTGGTTACACTCTGTCGGTCCCTAAATTTACGTAAAACAAACCCAGACGGCTTATCACCCCACAATACATCCTCTAACCCCGCCCTAACCCTAATTGCATCAAACCTATCATTGTGTATTTCAGCGATCCTGCTCCGCAGACTGTCCATGTCATCCCTCCTACCACCTCCCCCAACATAACAATCTTGCAACTGTCCCTCCAGATAATTTTGCAACCCAAAACGCCACCTCGCCTCTTCCCGTCCCCTAACCTTAAAAAAATTCGCTATTCCCGGTTTTGCCTGCATTTCCCACCAATCTAACAGATCTATCTCCCTGTCCCTAGCCTCCCAAAAAGGCAACCACCAATCACTGAAAAAAGGCCCCTCCTCCTCCTCCTTAAGAAGCCTTACATTTAATTTCCAGTACCCAGAATAAATACGCACCACTCCATCCCACATCAAATCTGCTATTACCGCCCTGTGATCCGAAAACCCCACATCGAAGGTTTGCACCCTCACAACATCTATACCCTGTTTAATATAAATTCTGTCCAATCGCGCTTCATATCCCCTACGGACGAACGTGTGCTCCACTAGGTATCCCCCCCTCCCCACCACATCAACAACCCCAATATCTCGCAATACATCCCTCAGCACACTCAGCACACAACCCGCCCCTCTCGGTTCGACATCACCACTCCTAATCACACAATTCCAATCACCACCTATTACTGTTATAGCAGGCAAACCTCTCAAGTGATACAGCAATACCTCTCTGACAAAATCTACTTTTACCCTGGTATTGCTAGTTGCTGGCATGTAAACTCCTACAAAACTAGCTCGACTCTCACCCCAGACACCATCCACCCTCACGACCCTCCCACCCCCCCCCTCTTCCCAGCCGATGACACGCAAGGGGCTGGTCTCCTTTATCGCCACTGCTACCCCACCTTTCAATTGCAAACCACTGGTAACATACATCCGATATCCTTTTAACCGCAACACACAACCAGCCCTATGATTATGCTCTTGCAAAAAGCAAATATCTACATCAAACCGCCGTAAAAACCACTCCAACCAAACTTTCTTAACCTCAGTCTTAAGTCCATTGACATTAAGCGTGACACTTCTGAAAATTATAGAAGTGGCGGCTTTCCCCTATGCCGCTGGGATTTACTCGCTGCACTTTTCACATTACGTATTCCCTTACCACTCGAGTTATCCTGTGCAGTCACCTCCCCCCTCCCTCTTCCACTGTGCAACTCAGGCGCACCTCTAGCACTATGTGGCATCGGCTCCACAACCGCTGCCCATGACTTCTTCCCCGGCCTCTGCCCCGGGGTAATAACCTCGTCTATCTCTGATGCCGCAGTTCTTTTTCTAGAACTTCCACTTACACACATCTCACCCTCAGACGAATCCTCCTGGTGTACCTCCACGGCCACCACACACTCCAGCCTTTTCTTACTCAAGTCTTTCTCCACAATTTGTTGTCCCTCCAGCTCTCCAACTTCACATAAACTGAGGACACCTTCTACACCGGGCTCATCCCCATCCAAAAAATCCTTGATGACATCTGCCAGTAAACCCTCCTGAGTCGAAGCTTCCTGGACTAAAGACTCCTCAGATAACACCTTCGACTCCCCCGACTCCCCTGGGATAGTGACACACGTCTCCTCCTCCGCCACCTCCCGGTCGACCTCCTTGCTCCAGAGATCAGGCCTCCGGCCTCCAGAGGCAACAGAGCCAGGCACCAAATCACACGACTGTTGAATCACAATCGGCGTTTCCAGAATTCGAGGAGCCTGCCTCCTAGGACACTGGGCTGCCATGTGCTCATAAGAGCTGCACAGACGACATGTTTTTCTCTGTCCCGCATAGTACACATAAACCTGTGTTCTACAACCGGTCATCGTTACATAGGATGGTATAGGCCTTGTTAAAGACATTTTAAGGGTGTAAGAACCTTCCGGCATTCCTTCATACGGACCATCCCTCCATACCCCCATGGTTGCAGAATGCACTGTCCCATAACTGCGAAAAAACTCCTGTAGTCCATACGCCGTAGCCTCGAAGGGTACATTCCGTACCTTCACCCATGTGTAGTACTTAGAAACATCATGTAACACAACATCCATCGCTGAATTCACACTCATGCGTTGTTCCTGGTACTGCTCGACAATTCTTGTGTAGAAGCCGGCTCTCAGAAATTTCACGAAGATTCTTGACAAACCATTAAGAGCGACGCCATATAATTCCTCGTTGGGGATACCATATGTGTCCCTGATGATGTTAGGGAGAAGTACGTTCATCGTATCTCCACTTAACGTACCACGAACCAGCTCTATGCAGATAGTATTTACTCTCCGTACTGTATGTTCAGCCATTTTGATATCCCAAAATGAGCAGCGCACGTCCACACTACTCAATGGTTGTTGATGTACTGTGGTAGCTCGCCTGAAAAACAGCAGAGGGGTGCTGGGCACAACCGCACTCCACCGTAGTCAGGCAGCGAATGTAATAGACACATGTGCATCACACAACGCTTTCAAAGATACCCAGATGTTGCACAAGTGTCTAATTTCCCACCATTTTACATGTTGACGAGACAGGAAAAAGAGGAAAGATTAGAGGGGAATATTAAAATGGTATAAAATACTGATAGGTTGTTAGGTAAGACACATATACAAAAGTTAGGATGTATATGTGTCTTACCTAACAAAGATCAGCAGTCTTGCTGAGCTTTGTTAGAACTGTTGATTCACACTCGCGTGAGAGGGTTTCCGGCTGCCTCGGTGGCTTGTCATGAGCTGGTGGTGGTGGGTGTGAATAAATGTACTCCATTAATGTTATAAACATTGATAATAGATGCCTACAAATTGGTTTAGAAAGACACGTAAGCAAACACTAGGATATATTTATTAGAAGATGTTTCGGTTCTGGGACCTTGCTTTGTCTACTGGAAGACCTTGTCCACTGGAAGACCTTGTCCACTGAAAGACCTTGTACACTGGAAGACTTCTTTGTCCACTGGAAGACCTTGTACACTGGAAGACCTCTTTGTCCACTGGAAGACCTTGTACACTGGAAGACTTCTTTGTCCACTGGAAGACCTTGTACACTGGAAGACCTCTTTGTCTACTGGAAGACCTTGTCCACTGAAAGACCTCTTTGTCCACTGGAAGACCTTGTACACTGGAAGACCTCTTCGTCTACTGGAAGACCTTGTCCACTGAAAGACCTCTTTGTCCACTGGAAGACCTTGTACACTGGAAGACCTCTTTGTCTACTGGAAGACCTTGTACTTACAGAGGAAGAATTCTATTCCACATCCCCATGGAGCTGATGATAAGGTATCAGCTGAAATAGACAATTTTTCAGAACACTGCTTCTAGATTTATCAGGGTCCTCCTCAGTGAAAAAAATATAACTTCTAGCTAGAAGTAATCAAGGTACCAGGACCGAAACTTTTTATAATAAATAATTTTATCTTTGTTTATCATTTATTTTTCTAACATTTCTCAAGTTTCTTTGAGTCCTGTTTGCCAAGATTTATTTTCAGTGTTAATATTCTTGAAAATTGAGACACTTATGCAACATATGGGAATCTTTATTGAAGAAACGTTTCGCCACACAGTGGCTTCATCAGTCCAATATAAATCAGAAGGGTGTAAGGAGAGGATGAGTTTGGGGTAATCAGTCCCTCAGCCTGGAGTTGACGTGTTCAGTCCATCAATCTTGTAGAAAGTACAGCAAAGGGCCGTAGACGTGGCTTATATACTGTACTCGCCTCACCTGACTACAGTATATAAGCCACTTCTACGGCCCTGTGCTGTACTTTCTACAAGATTGATGGACTCAACAGATCAGAGTAGGGACTAAATACCTCAAACTCATCCTCTCCTTACACCCTTCTGATTTGTATTGGACTGATGAAGCCACTGTGTGGCGAAACGTTTCTTCAATAAAGATTCCCATATGTTGCATAAGTGTCTCAATCTTCAACATGTCGCTTTTAAACCATTTATCACACACGTTAATGTTCTTGTTATTCATATTTGTCACTGTGTTTTGTTTCTGTTTACACTGTCTCCTATTTCTTTGTCCTAGTTTTGCTCACCTACTACCCTAATCTCTGGGGATAGGGAGAGGGGAAGCTTATTAAGAATGTCAACAAAAGACATATACCGCTGATGTCATGGCTGCAAACACAGGGGATACTCATCCAGAAACAAATCTTTGTTTACCTCTGAATCAGAATTTGCATGGGAGATGGGGGTTGATACTCAACTCACACGGCAGTCTAATCTGGGACCTCAAATACCATCAACCACCAGTCATAGGTAGTAGGTAATAACGATGATAACGCGAGATTAAAAGGCTGGCGTCTCGTTGCTTAGTGACAGCTGTGACAGGATCGTGACCAATAAGACACTTACATTCAGATCAGGACATTTATCAGAGTAACGTTTCACCACTAGTGACGTCTGCAGTGGCGAAACATTTCCTCTAATAAATGGGTGATACTGGAGTGAACTTTGAAAATCCATGGTTATACTGAGCATTTTGGGCAAGCCTCCACACACCTGCTAATCCTGTTCATTTAGCACATACCTAGGAGTTAGATCGAACTGTTCTCGTAGCGAAGAAGGACAAAGGCCTCCCGTGGAAATAAGCCAAATTGATTTTTTAAAGGTATTCTTCTACGGGATAATTTATTCGAGTAAAGTCATCTTCGATTGCACACTACTTGAGTTTCTTGAGTTTTTCCTGGTTTATCAACCCCCTGGGGTAATAGACTGATAATTATTATTATTTATGTGCATCCAATACCTTCCCCGTGGGCGGTAGTGATCGGGATGAAATTCCATAACCTCGGTGTTGTGGGCCAATTCCGTCTCGCTGCCACGAGTCCAGCCCATCCTGGAGCGAGAGTACTTCCTAGAAAACCTAACTAGAGTGCATAGGAAACAGCAGAGGACGTGGAAGTCCATACGAAGGCTATCTGCTGGGAAGAACTATCTGCTTCTATCTAGATTAATGACTAGTGGCTAGGTGTGTGAGAGGCGGGGATAGAGAAGCTTAGAAATGCGCAGCGTAGACAGCTAGGTGGTCGTGTCGCAAAAGAAATATGTGAAGAGGCGTTTGATGTGGTCATTGAGTTGAGAAGGCACTTGTGGCGCAGGTAATTCAAATTAATGATTAATGAGGAGGTGAGGAGCCTCAGGGTGAGGGTTACGCCAGTCAGGCGCCCTTACATCCTCTGTTGCTAAGCTACCATTACCTCCCCTTTTCCCCTTCTCCCTTACTCCCTGCCATCATCCCTCCCTAACTCTCCATTTCCCTTTCCCCTTTCTCACATCCGTTCCACCGTTTCTTCTATATTTTTTCCTCATACCATCACTCCACTTATCAATTGCCTTTAATCCTGGAATTTCGTAAGAACATAAGAAAAGATGAACACTGCAGAAGGTCTACTGGCCCATACAAGGCAGGCCATTTTTAAAATCACCCCTACACAAAGCTACCCAAGAATTAACTCCCCTTTCCATGATCTTAATACCTGGAGAGTGCTTCGGGGGTCAACGCCCCCGCGGCTCGGTCTAAGACCAGGCTTCAAACTTCGGATATACCTTTGATATATACCTTTATACCACTGATGAGTTCGAAGAGTTTTTGTGCTCCCGGAGGCCGGCCATTGGCCAGGCTCGTCTGATGTTTGCCTGGTCAACCTGGCTATTGCTGCTGGTTGATGGTGTACCTCTTGACATTTTGCACTGGTTGACTGGGCAATAGGGGTTTAAAGCCTATCGACTACACGATAGTCATTAAGGCTGCACGATAACCTTTACACCACCAGCCAAAAATACCATGATATAACATGTGTTAATATGGTATGTTATTTTATTTTAACATTGCGTTAAAAAACTAACCTAACTCTTTCAAATTTTAATAATATAATAAAGTATTGTCTATCGTAAACTACCAGCCTAGACTTACTTATTTATTACTAGTAAAATATAACAATCAGCTGGATAATTAGCATATTCACCTAACACTGAGGTCCTGGTGCACTCACCTAACACTGAGGTCCTGGTGCACTCACCTAACACTGAGGTCCTGGTGCACTCACCTAACACTGAGGTCCTGGTGCACTCTCCTAACACACTGAGGTCCTGGTGCACTCACCTAACACTGAGGTCCTGGTGCACTCACCTAACACTGAGGTCCTGGTGCACTCACCTAACACACTGAGGTCCTGGTGCACTCACCTAACACTGAGGTCCTGGTGCACTCACCTAACACTGAGGTCCTGGTGCACTCACCTAACACTGAGGTTCTGGTGCACTCACCCAACACTGAGGTCCTGGTGCACTCACCTAACACACTGAGGTCCTGGTGCACTCACCTAACACTGAGGTCCTGGTGCACTCACCTAACACTGAGGTCCTGGTGCACTCACCTAACACACTGAGGTCCTGGTGCACTCACCTAACACTGAGGTCCTGGTGCACTCACCTAACACACTGAGGTCCTGGTCCACTCACCTAACACACTGAGGTCCTGGTGCACTCACCTAACACACTGAGGTCGTGGTGCACTCACCTAACACTGAGGTCCTGGTGCACTCACCTAACACTGAGGTCCTGGTGCACTCACCTAACACACTGAGGTCCTGGTGCACTCACCTAACACTGAGGTCCTGGTGCACTCACCTAACACACTGAGGCCCTGGTGCACTCACCTAACACACTGAGGTCCTGGTGCACTCACCTAACACTGAGGTCCTGGAGCACTCACCTAACACACTGAGGTCCTGGTGCACTCACCTAACACACTGAGGTCCTGGAGCACTCACCTAACACACTGAGGTCCTGGTGCACTCACCTAACACTGAGGTCCTGGTGCACTCACCTAACACTGAGGTCCTGGTGCACTCACCTAACATACTGAGGTCCTGGTGCACTCACCTAACACACTGAGGTCCTGGTGCACTCACCTAACACACTGAGGTCCAGGTGCACTCACCTAACACACTGAGGTCCTGGTGCACTCACCTAACACACTGAGGTCCTGGTGCACTCACCTAACATACTGAGGTCCTCGTGCACTCACCTAACATACTGAGGTCCTGGTGCACTCACCTAACACACTGAGGTCCTGGTGCACTCACCTAACACACTGAGGTCCAGGTGCACTCACCTAACACACTGAGGTCCTGGTGCACTCACCTAACATACTGAGGTCCTCGTGCACTCACCTAACACACTGAGGTCCTGGTGCACTCACCTAACACACTGAGGTCCTGGTGCAATCACCTAACACACTGAGGTCCAGGTGCACTGACCTAACACACTGAGGTCCTGGTGCACTCACCTAACACACTGAGGTCCTGGAGCTCTCACCTAACACACTGAGGTCCTGGTGCACTCACCTAACACACTAAGGTCCTGGTGCACTCACCTAACACACTAAGGTCCTGGTGCACTCACCTAACACACTGAGGTCCTGGTGCACTCACCTAACACACTAAGGTCCAGGTGCACTCACCTAACACACTAAGGTCCTGGTGCACTCACCTAACACACTGAGGTCCTGGTGCACTCACCTAACACACTAAGGTCCTGGTGCACTCACCTAATACACTAAGGTCCTGGTGCACTCACCTAACATACTGAGGTCCTGGTGCACTCACCTAACACACTGAGGTCCTGGAGCACTCACCTAACACTGAGGTCCTGGAGCACTCACCTAACACTGAGGTCCTGGAGCACTCACCTAACACTGAGGTCCTGGTGCACTCACCTAACACTGAGGTCCTGGTGCACTCACCTAACACTGAGGTCCTGGTGCACTCACCTAACACTGAGGTCCTGGTGCACTCACCTAACACTGAGGTCCTGGTGCACTCACCTAACACTGAGGTCCTGGTGCACTCACCTAACACTGAGGTCCTGGTGCACTCACCTAACACTGAGGTCCTGGTGCACTCACCTAACACTGAGGTCCTGGTGCACTCACCTAACACTGAGGTCCTGGTGCACTCACCTAACACTGAGATCCTGGTGCACTCACCTAACACTGAGGTCCTGGTGCACTCACCTAACACTGAGGTCCTGGAGCACTCACCTAACACTGAGGTCCTGGTGCACTCACCTAACACTGAGGTCCTGGTGCACTCACCTAACACTGAGGTCCTGGTGCACTCACCTAACACTGAGGTCCTGGTGCACTCACCTAACACTGAGTGCCTGGTGCACTCACCTAACACTGAGGTCCTGGTGCACTCACCTAACACTGAGGTCCTGGTGCACTCACCTAACACTGAGGTCCTGGTGCACTCACCTAACACTGAGGTCCTGGTGCACTCACCTAACACACTGAGGTACTGGTGCACTCACCTAACACACTGAGGTCCTGGTGCACTCACCTAACACACTGAGGGCCTGGTGCACTCGCCTAACACACTGAGGACGTGATGCACTCACCTAACACACTGAGGTCCTGGTACACTCACCTAACACACTGAGGTCCTGGTGCACTCACCTAACACTGAGGTCCTGGTGCACTCACCTAACACACTGAGGTCCTGATGCACTCACCTAACACACTGAGGTCCTGGTGCACTCACCTAACACACTGAGGTCGTGGTGCACTCACCTAACACACTGAGGTCCTGGTGCACTCACCTAACACACTGAGGTCCTGGTGCACTCACCTAACACACTGAGGTCCTGGTGAACTCACCTAACACACTGAGGTCGTGGTGCACTCACCTAACACACTGAGGTCCTGGTGCACTCACCTAACACACTGAGGTCCTGGTGCACTCACTAACACACTGAGGTCCTGGTGCACTCACCTAGCACTGAGGTCCTGGTGCACTCACCTAACACACTGAGGTCCTGGTGCACTCACCTAACACACTGAGGTCCTGGTGCACTCACCTAACACACTGAGGTCCTGGTGCACTCACCTAACACACTGAGGTCCTGGTGCACTCACCTAACACACTGAGGTCCTGGTGCACTCACCTAACACACTGAGGTCCTGGTGCACTCACCTAACACACTGAGGTCCTGGTGCACTCACCAAACACACTGAGGTCCTGGTGCACTCACCTAACACACTGAGGTCCTGGTGCACTCACCTAACACACTGAGGTCCTGGTGCACTCACTTAACACACTGAGGTCCTGGTGCACTCACCTAACACACTGAGGTCCTGGTGCACTCACCTAACACACTGAGGTCCTGGTGCACTCACCTAACACACTGATGTCCTGGTGCACTCACCTAACACACTGATGTCCTGGTGCATTCACCTAACACACTGAGTTCCTGGTGCACTCACCTAACACAGAGTTCCTGGTGCACTTACCTAACACAAAGTTCCTGATGCACTCACCTAGCACACTGAGGTCCTGATGCACTCACCTAACACACTGATGTCCTGGTGCACTCACCTAACACACTGAGATCCTGGTGCACTCACCTAACACACTGAGGTCCTGGTGCACTCACCTAACACACTGAGTTTCTGGTGCACTCACCTAACACACTGAGTTTCTGGTGCACTCACCTAACACACTGATGTCCTGGTGCACTCACCTAACACACTGATGTCCTGGTGCACTCACCTAACACACTGAGGTCCTGGTGCACTCACCTAACACACTGAGGTCCTGGTGCACTCACCTAACACAGTGAGTTCCTGACGCACTCACCTCACACACTGAGTTCCTGGTGCACTCACCTAACAGACTGAGGCCCGGGGATCGATTCCCGGTACGGGTGGAAACATTAGGCACCTGTTGCCCATGTTCACGTAACAGTAAAACAGGTACCTGGGTGTTAGTCGACTTGTGTGGGTCGCATCCTGGGGACAAAATTAGCCTAATCTGAGGGAAATACTCTGCATAACAAGGGACTTTCTGTACAGTAATATGTCATTGATGTCAGCTAGACCTGTATACCTTGTACTTGTACTTGTACTTGTACTTGTACTTGTACATGCACTTGTACTTGTGGAAATAAAGATTTAGTGATGTTTAAACTTATTATTTTGAGATGATTTCGCAACCAATTTTCGCTTTTCTGTTTTTTAAGGCGATGATTTGCTGAATGAGCTAAATCTGAACGTCCCCTCCCCACATGCACTGTATAATCCTATGGGTTTAGCTCTCCCCCATGATTATAATAATGCTAATTAAGATGTGCAACATGTCACTTACGAAATCGCAATAACACGATTGCAAACAGATCACGGAACGGGTGGGGTTTCAACCTCATCGTGTCGCATCCCACTGCATCACGTCACGTATGTGTTGTAAACAATGAGGTGCCTGGCAGTACCTGTCTAGCATCTGCGGGGGGGGGGGGGGTCGACAGGGGACTTTGAAGCTAAATTACTGTTTACACAAGGGCTAAATTTGCTTTTAAAGATTCTCGTGAATTTCTAGACATTTGCCAGAAGTGATCATGTGGTCTCCCTGACTCTCTCTCTCTCTCTCTCTCTCTCTCTGTCTCTGTCTCTGTCTGTCTGTCTGTCTGTCTGTCTCTCTCTCTCTCTCTGTGTCTCTGTCTGTCTGTCTGTCTGTCTCTCTCTCTCTCTGTGTCTCTGTCTCTCTCTGTCTCTTTGCTTTAAAAATCTAGTAACTACTGAGTGTATGGTTGGAGGATATTACTGATAGGATAAACGTTTATTTAAGGACGTTTCGCTCACAAGGTAGCTTCATCAAGTGGATAAAAACGTTGTCTTAAAAACTTAATTCTTCTCCGAGGGAAAAATGGCAGTGATGCAATTGTTTAAGACGTCTCCACTGACAACATTTCGGTCGTTGGACCACGTGATCAACGTCTATGAACTGAAACATTCTCAGTAAAGTTGTGCTAAATAGTTACATTGGTGTCTGTTTACCCCCTCAGGTTGTCTTCAGTCATCTGCCGGGAGTTCTCCAACTAGTGATTTCCCCCATTTGTGACTCCGCCTACTACTGCTCCACCTCACCTGTCATCAGTGGTTACCCGGTTGTCTCAAACTCCTCCTCCTCATCTTCCACCTTTCTCTGCACTGAGAAGTGGTCTGATGATACCGACAAGATGTGGAAAGTGACACTTATGCACAATACAGGACATTTGTTGAAGAAAACGTTTCGCCCAAATGTAATTATAATAATCAATGGAGAAGCGCTAAACCAGTAGGATTATATAGCGCCTGTGGGGGGATTTGGAAGGTATTCAGGTGTAATTCAGGGAACTGGAGCACAGATTCAATTCCCTAGATCAAAAGCCCCTCACCAGCATCAGTTTCGCCCAAAATGGGTTCCTTCATTAAAATTGAGGAATTAGACACATGTGCAACTCTTGGGTATCTTTATTGAGGAAACGTTTCGCCACACAGTGGCTTCATCAGTCCATACAAAGGAGAATCTTGAAGATCAGGAGGAGAATGAGGTAATCAGTCCCTCAACCTTGAGTCGATGTGGTCAGTCCATCAATCCATCATCATCGACACCATGCCTAACCCTTCTAGGGTAGGGTAGGTGCCTGAGCCCGAGCCTTTAGCTCATAAGACTGTCATTCCCATTTGCCCCCTTGGGGTGGGGATGGCAGACCAGAGAGGCCTAGCTTGTGGCTAGGCCTGGGGACAGTTGGTCCCAAAGATGAGGAGGTACTTGTGCCTCCTCCCATGGGAGACTTAGGTCTCAGACACTCCCTAAAGAGGGAGCCAAGGCCGGGCCACCACTTGGAAAAGGCCCGGGCCGGGAGAATACCGGCTAATCTTTAATAATAATCCATCAATCTTCAAGATTCTCCTTTGTATGGACTGATGAAGCCACTGTGTGGCGAAACGTTTCCTCAATAAAGATACCCAAGAGCTGCACATGTGTCTAATTTATCAACGTGTCGGTTCTCTGAACCATTGATCTACAAGACTGAGGAAGCCACTGGCTGGCGAAACGTAAGATACCCAAATGTTTCACAAGTCTCTTATTTTTCAACTTGTCTATTTTCTCAACCATATATTCGTATCATCCGTCTTCTTGCTATATAAACTTTCCTCTGCAGACTGTGTCCTCTCACCTGATACGTGGTTAATCCTGCCATTTCGATACACTGATGCACCTGTCTACGCCATTAGCGATATTACCCGGCGATTATTATGTCATTTTCGAGTAATATTCCGTCGGGTTTTGAAGATTCTGATTGGCTAGAAGCGTATGACTTCCTAAGTAATGTTTTCTTGTGGATTTTTTTTTTACGTATGACGTCAATGCTTTCGTTCTGCTACGAGAAAATGAACTTGTTTATCGCTAGAAGTGCTATTAGATGGTGTGTAAAACTGGGTGATTTTTATGGTAAAAGTTAGTTTTGCAAAACCTGTTTAATATAAACGGTGTTTTGGGAGAGGCTCTGTGATTGGTTGGAGCGACTGACGTGTATATGACGTAAGCACCGCCATTTTCATATAGACTCTGGGCAAATGTATTTGTAAAAATAATTAAAATACGTGTAATAAAGTTGGTAGAATTACCGACAATATGTAAAGTAAAAGGACACAAGTGCAACTAATGTGACATTTATTGTGGCAACGCTTCGCTCTCCAGGAGCTTGATAAAGCTCCTGGAGAGCGAAACGTTGCCACAATAAATGTCACATTAGTTGCACTTGTGTCCTTTTACTTTACATAAAATACGTGTGGAAAATGTTCGTAGATTTCACTTTAATCTATCCTATCCTATCCTATCCTATCCTAGTCTAGCCTAACCCAGCCTAATATAACTTAACCATACTTAACCTAAGAAAAATATTATATATGAACTTATATATATGGGACAATCTATGTGGATAAGGAGGCATAATACTGACCTTCATGTTGAAGAGACGAGGCCCAGGAGATACAGCACAACCCCCTCCCCGCAAAACTCATAAATCTGGATATGTATAACTTGGCATATATACGTTGTATATACATAGTAACTATCGTATGGCAAAGGCCAGTGTCAGGAGAGAGACGTCCTGGTGACACGTGTCCAGGGGACACTGGTCCAGGGGACACATGTCCTGGTGACACCTGCCCATGAGACACATGTCCTGGTGACACCTGCCCAGGAGGCACATGTCCTGGTGACACCTGCCCAGGGGACACATGTCCTGGTGACGCCTGCCCATGAGACACATGTCCTGGTGACACCTGCCTAAGGGACACATGTCCTGGAGACGTGAATCCTGAAGACAAATGACACAGAGCTACAAGGAAGACATCGGTACAGAGAGGAACTTGACTGAAGACACCTGCCCACGGGCGATACGTCTCAATAAATTCACTGGACACGTGTCCCGTTTCCTGACGGTCAAAATACAACCATCGACCGTCTGCCTGTTAACTTGTATATACATAACATAAACTACATAAACTGATAACGCCAACATTTGTAGTTATGTAACGAGAGTTACAACGAACAAATACCAACAATGAACTCAGCGTGAACAGACCGCAAAATATATAAAAAATTAGTGTCCGGGTGTGTTGACCTCTTTTGCCTTATCTCAGAAAAAACTGCAATGGACTGATATGGCCAGTTTACATTCATCTGTAATGATCGATATTTTAAATCATACAGATTATACATACATTCATTCAGCTTCATTCACCCATATGTATATATATATATATATATATATATATATATATATATATATATATATATATATATATATATATATATATATATATATATATATATATGCAATAAGATCACAGTAAACAGGTGATTTCAGAATATGCAAAACAACCACTCTGAAAGAATAGAGAAATTCCAAGGGCTTTCGTGACTACTCACATTATCAAGAAACAATGAAAGTGAGTAGTCACGAAAGCACTTGGAATTTCTCTATTCTTTCAGAGTGGTTGTTTTGCATATTCTGAAATCACCTGTTTACTGTGATCTTATTGCATATATATATATATATATATATATATATATATATATATATATATATATATATATATATATATATATATATATATATATAAAGATGTAAAATTACCACTGGATGAGTTGAATGATGACTCTAGGCCTTTCGTGTTGCAATCAACACATCATCAGGATCTTGCAATGTTGCACAAACGAGCAGGAAATCCTAGAAGATTCCTTCCTTGAATGTTGGTATATAGAAAAATCTTGAATTTTTGAGTTTTTTTCGCGAGGAAAAATGTCTTTTCTCCTCTTATTTGTACGCAAAAATTCCGAATGGCATTTTAAATTACTTATTAAATGTGAAAAATGCCTGGGAAATGCTTGTAAAATGGTAACTATTATGTACACTACTATCATTGGTTATGAACTACTACTATAATCAAGGAGGAAGCGCTAAACCCGGAGGATTATACAGCGCCTGGGGGGGGGGGATGTGGAAGGCATTCAGGCTTAATTCGGGGAACTGGGGCACAGATCCAATTCCCTAAATCAAGAGCCCCTCACCAACATCAAGGAACCTTCCTTGAGGGGATTGGTTATGAAGAGTTAGTGATCAGTTAGGTGGTCAGTCCCTCAGCCTGAGGGACTGATTACCTCAAATACTATTTCTCCAAGGTTGATGGACTGATTACATCATCTTCATTTCACTACTACACCTGCTGCCTCTGTATTTGACTGAAGAAGTCTACCGTGTAGGCGAAGCGTTTCATCAGTAAAGATACCTGTTGCACAAGTGTCTTAATCATCAATTTATCGGTATTTTATGTAATTTTCAGCATCATCTGTTTACCACTAGTCAGGATACTTTAATTCCTAAAATAGGGACTGAGGTAAACTCTACATGTATACCCCAAGAGACATACACCTCATGGTGTGTATATCCTACGAGGATGCGGTGGTGCTTCCTGGTTTTAATCGCTGGGTGATGTCTCAAGCAGCTGACCTGAGAGCTGCGCCATCTAGGCACCAGGAAAATCACGGACCTCTTCTCATCCTGATCTCACGGACGTGAACGATGAACAGTGGATATTAATGTAGATAAATGGCTTTGAGAACCGTCAAGTTGATAAATTAGACACATGTACAACACTCGGGTATTTTTATTGAGGAAACTGTTTCTCAATAAAGATACTTAAGTGTTGTACACGTGTATAAATTACCAGAGTAAACATTAAAATAAATAGAAAGACTTAATGTACATGGGGAAGATAGCAAGAGACTTGAGATATCCCAATGAGATTATCTGCTGCTGTTGTTGTTGGGGTTTATAGGGCCACTGACAGCATACACCGTATCGAACCCTGACTATCTGCTGACATGAGCTCTATACTTTTGTCTAGAGACATGAAAATGGAGGAACACTGCAACAGGCCTTCTGGTCCATACAAGACAAGTCCTTCTCAAGAACAGCCATTATCAGCCCACTTGTCCATCCTTTTCCCAAAGCTACCCAACCACTTGGTTCAATATCTCACAGGTACTAATCAAACCCAGACTTCTTCTGTAGTAGGTTCGACGGTCTTGCTTTGGTGAACCGGCCAGACTTCCTCGTGAATATCTACATGTGTGAGTGAAGGATAGGAAAACTGACAGTATCTTCCTGTGGAAAGAAAGACACAGCCTCATGTCAGTGATGAATTAGATACATGTGCAACATCTGGGTATCTGTATTTTGTAGACGCTTCGTCAACTAGTGGCTTTATCAATACAATGCAAAGAATAGTTGAAGAAAGAGACATTTGAGCAGCAATGCTGCTGCAGAAGTGTTATTCTTCAACTTAGCTGTTTTCTAGACCATTTACGACGTGGAATAATTACTGGAGACGGTGGAAGATGTGAAATAACGTAGTTGAAGGTGATCAGTCCCTCAGTCTTGATACGAGAGGGAACCAGAGACTGTAGATTGCAGTATAACAAACAAGTGAACCACAGAGACATTATGAAGTTCTCTCTCGCTCGTAGGGCTTACCTAGAGACGCTTCCGGGGGTCACCGCCCCCGGCCCCAGACCAGTCCTCCAGGTTGCCTGCCGCACGCGGTCCAATGAATACATCACAACCCGGGAGGCAAGTGGTTTACACTAATTAAAGAAGAACTGGAGGCGAATTCCTGTCCACAGTTTTCTGAATAGGTATGATCGAGTTCGGAGGTCAGGAGTCAGAAAACCGTTCGATGGTACAAGTCATGACCCCGCCAGAAGCCGTGACTCGTCCCCAGCAACAACATATAACCACACACACACACACACACACACACACACACACACACACACACACACACACACACACACACACACACACAGTAAGACAAGAGAGAGAGGGGTGGGTTGATTGCATCTTCTTGGACTGCAAGAAGGCCTTTGACACAGTTCCTCACAAGAGATTAGTGCAGAAGCTAGAGCATCAGGCGCATATAACAGGAAGGGCACTGCAATGGATCAGAGAATACCTGACAGGGAGGCAACAACGAGTCATGGTACGTAATGATGTATCACAGTGGGCACCTGTGACGAGCGGGGTCCCACAGGGGTCGGTCCTAGGACCAGTGCTATTTTTGGTATATGTGAACGACATGACGGAAGGGTTAGACTCAGAAGTGTCCCTGTTTGCAGATGATGTGAAGTTAATGAGGAGAATTAAATCTGATGAGGACCAGGCAGGACTTCAAAGAGACCTGGACAGACTGGACACCTGGTCCAGCAAATGGCTTCTCGAATTTAATCCTGCCAAATGCAAAGTCATGAAGATGGGGGAGGGGCACAGAAGACCACAGACAGAGTATAGGCTAGGTGGCCAAAGACTGCAAACCTCACTCAAGGAGAAAGATCTTGGGGTGAGTATAACACCGAGCATGTCTCCGGAAGCACACATCAATCAGATAACTGCTGCAGCATATGGGCGCCTGGCAAACCTGAGAACAGCATTCCGATACCTTAGTAAGGAATCATTCAAGACACTGTACACCGTGTATGTCAGGCCCATACTGGAGTATGCAGCACCTGTTTGGAACCCGCACTTGATAAAGCACGTCAAGAAACTAGAGAAAGTACAAAGGTTTGCGACAAGGTTAGTTCCAGAGCTAAGGGGAATGTCCTATGAGGAAAGATTAAGGGAAATCGGCCTGACCACACTGGAGGACAGGAGGGTCAGGGGAGACATGATAACGACATATAAAATACTGCGTGGAATAGACAAGGTGGACAAAGACAGGATGTTCCAGGGGGGGACACAGAAACAAGAGGCCACAATTGGAAGTTGAAGACACAAATGAGTCAGAGAGATAGTAGGAAGTATTTCTTCAGTCATAGAGTTGTAAGGCAGTGGAATAGCCTAGAAAATGACGTAGTGGAGGCAGGAACCATACACAGTTTTAAGACGAGGTTTGATAAAGCTCATGGAGCGGGGAGAGAGAGGGCCTAGTAGCAACCGGTGAAGAGGAGGGGCCAGGAGCTAGGAATCGACCCCTGCAACCACAAATAGGTGAGTACAAATAGGTGAGGTGAGTACACACACACACACACACACACACACACACACACACACACTAGAGAAGGTCTAAAGATTTGTAGCAAGGTCCCGGAGCTAAAAGAATTTTGTTATGAAGAGAGACTAAAGGAAATTAATCTGACGACTCCAGAAGAGAGGATTAGAGGAGACATGATTACGGCATACAAAATATAAAGACGATTTGACAGAGCAGATAAAAACAGACTACGAAATGCGAAACACAGAGGCGAGGGGTTAAAGATAAGATTAAAGCCATCTAAACCACAGAAACGTAAGGAAAAAACCAAGGAACGGGTGGGATTTGAACCCATGGCAAGTGAGACCTAGAACCCATTCGCCATGGATTGAAACCCCACCCATTCCGTGGTTTGTTTACAGTCACGTTTTTACGACGTGAGAAACGTAAGTAAATACTTTTCCTAGTCTCAGGGTTGTATATAAGTGGGTTGACCTGCGTGAAGAAGTGGTAGAGAGAAATACATTAAGATACTTATGCAACATATGGGAATCTTTATTCTCATATGTCGCATAAGTTTCTCAATCTTCAAGTTGTCGGTTTTCGAACCATTTATCACATCTATAAGACACTGCAACATCATGGGAACGTGATACAAGGAATTCTTCGGTACTTGTCCAACCTTTGGACGAAGACCTACTTACACTAGTGGAAGGTTCCACTGTGATCCCGCCTCCTGCTGCCACTCACCTGACTACAGTACATAAGTTACTTCTCCGGTCGTGTGTTGTACTTTCTACAAGAAAGTACAGCACACTGTACTGATGGACTGAACACATCTCTTTTAGGCTGAGGGATTGATTACCTCAAACTCCTCCTCTCCTTTCCCCTCTCTGTTTTGTATTGGACTGATGAAGCCACTGTGTGGATAACGTTTTCTTAATAAAGATTCCCATATGTTCCATAAGTGTCTCAATCTTCACTTGTCGGTTTTCAAACCATTTATCACACAAAAACATTACACAGTTTCAAGAGAAGGTACGACAGGGCCTTTGGAAGTCAAGGATCAATAATTCCGGCAACTGTAGTTTGAGAGGCTGGGGCCCAGGAACTAAGATTCAACCCCCAACTGGGAGGGTTCAGAGGAAGTGAGTAACCTCTGAGATCAGGTTCAGTTTGAGATTATTTGGGTAAAGTAGAAGGAAAATAAATGATTGAGTGAGATCTCCACTTTCGTAAGATGTCGTGGTGGAGTGTTGGAGGGGTGGAGTGTTGGAGTGGTGGAGGGGCGGAGGAGGAGAAGGGTGAAGGGATGGAGAGATAGAGTGATGGAGATGTTCAGGAGTCGAGTAGTGGAAGGGGTGGTAAAACACAGAAGGATTGTGGAGATGGGCTGGTGGAGGGGTCGTAGTGGTGGAGGGGTGGTGGTGGAGGGGTGGTGGGGAGGGGTGAGGGAAGGGGAGGAAAGGGGAGTGAAGGAGAGGAGAGGGGAAGGGAGGGGAGGGGAGGGGAGGGGGAGAAGGAAAGCTTCTTAGCTGATTGATTCATAACATTTTCAGGTTAGTGTTGGTATGTGTTGATAGTTAAGTGGGATGTTGAAGGATGGTAAGGGGAAGGGAAGAAGAGAAGAGAGGGGGAGGGGAAGAATAGGGTCATAAAATTTACTATATTGTGCCAACACTGCACCCCCACCACACACACCCCACCACATACCCCCACCACATACCCCCACCACATAACCTACACCACATTCCCTCACACCGTCGTAAAAAAAATTCCTCCCCGAATCGTGAGTCACTTGCATATTGTTCCAGGGTCGCTGGAAATAAATCACTGACCTTTTTTTTGGGGTTATTCCAGGTAATCTACACATATTCTGCTACCTGGAGGTTACCTGGAGGTTATTCCGGGGATCAACGCCCCCGCGGCCCGGTCCATGACCAGGCCTCCCGATGGATCAGGGCCTGATCAACTAGGCTGCTACTGCTGCTATACATAATAATTTATGTAACTATATTTATGTGTACCTGTACCTGAATCAACTTACTAACACTGACTTTATTCTTCCTGTATTCACAGTGGTTATTATCCTTGGTGACTTTTGAAGGCCCAAAACAGAGCTTTCTGGATAAAAGTTTTTATGAGCTAGAAACAGTAAGTTTCGGAGCACAATTGCACACTATTTGGATGATTGCGACTGTCTTACATAGTAATATGCGTAAGTTACCATGGATATCCCATGAGAAGTCAAGGAGAGGGATGCACTTCCACTGATTATTCTCTTGAAGCGTCGGTGAGAGCGACAAGTGGAGGTGAACGACCTTCATTGCAAAAAAATGGGAGCCTTTATTGCAAGATTTTGTTTACAAGAGTACACGAACATGGGAGTACATGGGAAAGACTGACAGCAGAGGACTTGGAAGTCCACACCCAGGCTGTCTGCTGATAACAGCTATCTACTTCCCAGATGAAGGGGTCTCGTGTATTTTCTAGATATGTCAGACTAGGATTTCAAAAACAGAAGCATCTCGAGGCTTTATCCCATAAATGATAAAGCCTCAAGTAGGTGAAATCTTGTAATAATAAATTTTTTATACTGGATTTTTTTTCCCACTTTTAGGCGTTCTACAGGCTAAGAAAATTCTGACCCCAAAAAAGAACATATTGTGTAGTATGACAAATTTAAAAACAAACCGAGACATCTGTCTACAGTTCTGCCATCTTGCATCCACCATCTTGTATCATCTCAAAATTGAACCAAAAATGCCAATTGTGGGCGAAATGTCTTCAGATAAAGAAACCAGTGTGCTTAATGTCTAATAAAAACAAATTTAGAGAAACTTAAAGTGAATAGAGTAGCTGATCGTTTATTGTTAAACTTGCAGTATTATATATTATTGTGCAACTTGCGTAGTGTATCAGCTGTTGAATAAGTTTGGAGATGACTTAGTGATTCTTATGAGTTTACTGATTACAGGTAAACGTGACTTGAATCTCAGCTGGATACGAGGGAAAGATTTGACCAGTCAAGAGTCTGGGGAGTTGAAAGCCCTAGAGAGCTCCAAGTACCGGGATTTAAATGTTCCAGACGCACAGGGGTTTAAATGCCTCAGACGCGCTGAGGTTTAAATGTCCCAGACGCTCCTATACAAATAATAATAATAATAATAATAATAATAATAATAATAATAATAATAATAATAATAATAATATTTACTGATGCATCCCATATACGCGCGGCACTTCTACGCACGTAGACGCATGTCTGGCACCTGTATGTCACGGAGCGGTGGGGGGGGGGGATAATACGTGCTTTGAGGCATGTGTGTCCGTATCCCTCAGAGGACGTGACCCCAGCGTAGTGTAGTGTGTGTGTGTGTGTGTGTGTGTGTGTGTGTATGTGTGTGTGTGTGTATGTGTGTGTGTGTGTGTGTATGTACTCACCTATTTGTACTCACCTATTTGTGGTTGCAGGGGTCGAGTCACAGCTCCTGGCCCCGCCTCTTCGCTGATTGCTACTAGGTTCTCTCTCTCCCTGCCCCATGAGCTCTATCATACCTCGCCTTAAAACTATGTATGGTTCCTGCCTCCACCACATCACTTTCTAGGCTATTCCACGGCCTGACTACTCTATGACTGAAGAAATACTTCCTAACATCCCTTTGATTCATCTGAGTCTTCAACTTCCAATTGTGACCTCTTGTGTCTGTGTCCCATCTCTGGAACATCCCGTCTTTGTCCACCTCGTCTATTCCGCGCAGTATTTTATATGTCGTTATCATGTCTCCCCTGACCCTCCTGGCCTCCAGTGTCGTCAGGCCGATTTCCCTCAACCTTTCTTCATAGGACAATCCCCGTAACTCTGGGACTAGTCTTGTTGCAAACCTTTGCACTTTCTCTAATTTCTTGACGTGCTTGACTAGGTGTGGATTCCAAACTGGTGCTGCATACTCCAGTATGGGCCTGACGTAGATGGTATACAGAGTCTTAAACGAATCCTTACTGAGGTATTGGAACGCTATCCGTAGGTTTGCCAGGCGCCCGTATGCTGCAGCAGTTATCTGATTGATGTGCGCCTCAGGAGATATGCTCGGTGTTATACTCACCCCCAGATCTTTTTCTTTGAGTGAGGTTTGCAGTCTTTGGCCATCTAAACTATATTGTGTCTGAGGTCTTCTTTGCCCTTCCCCAATCTTCATGACTTCGCATTTGGCAGGGTTAAATTCAAGGAGCCAGTTGCTGGACCAGGCTTGTAGCCTGTCCAGGTCTCTTTGTAGTCCTGCCTGATCCTCGTCCGATTTGATTCTTCTCATTAACTTCACATCATCTGCAAACAAGGACACTTCTGAGTCTATCCCTTCCGTTATGTCGTTCACGTATACCAAGAACAGCACAGGTCCTAGGACTGACCCCTGTGGGACCCCGCTTGTCACAGGCGCCCACTCTGACACCTCGTCGCGTACCATGACTCGTTGTTGCCTCCCTGTCAGATATTCTCTGATCCATTGCAGTGCCTTTCCTGTTATGTGTGCCTGGTCCTCTAGCTTTTGCAGTAACCTCTTGTGAGGAACTGTGTCGTAGGCCTTCTTGCAGTCCAAAAATACGCAGTCGATCCACCCCTCTCTCTCTTGTCTTACTTCTGTCACCTTGTCATAAAACTCTAGTAGGTTTGTGACACAGGATTTTCCTTCCCTGAAACCGTGCTGGTTGTCAATTATACACTTGTTTCTTTCCAGGTGCCCCACCACTCTCCTCCTGATGATCTTCTCCATGACCTTGCATACTATACACGTTAGTGATACAGGTCTGTAGTTTAGTGCCTCATGTCTGTCTCCCTTTTTAAAAAATGGGACTACATTTGCCATTTTCCATACCTCAGGGAGTTGCCCAGTTTCAAATGATGTGTTGAAGATCTTTGTTAATGGCTCACACAATATCTCTGCTCCCTCTTTAAGGACCCATCGTACTTGTTTGTTATTCCATCTGCATTTGTATACCACACCTTCAACTTCTTTTCTAAGACTGTGGTCTGGGAAGTATATTGGGGTTGGGGAAGTGGCAGACCTGGTAAGGAACTATGGGTTGTTGCTGTGGGGGTGAAGTTTGTAATGTAGTGGGTGTGGGCATTGGATGTGGCATGGGTGTTTTGATTTAGAGTGTTTGGTTGCACTGGGGTTGACCTGGTTGGGAGGCTTCTATAGGAAGTTGTGAGGGAGGCTGTATTTGATCTTCTTCCTTGGTCTGGGATCTCCTGTCTGTCTTCTCCATCCCCTCTCTTTCCTCCTTTCGCCTTTGTACCATCTCTCTCAGTTTCTTCCTTTCTTCTTGTGTTCTGTCGCGGTCGAGATACACCTTCCTGTATGCCGTCATGTCCCTTAATCGTGCTTTCTCCTGCAGGATCCTGGTCCGAGTCGCTTCTGCCTTGAAGGTCACTCTCACTGGCCGGGTTCTTTTTTTTACAAAGCCCCCTATTCTCCGAAAATTTTCCAGCTGGGTCATATCGTCTTCTCCTATTGCTTTCATGATGCTTTCAATTGCTTTTTTTCCCCTTGTTTTCTTGCTTCATATGTTTCCCCCTTCGACTTCCTGGAGCCCATACACAAAGACTGACCTCACCCTTTCATTCTCCCACTGCATATCCCTGTGTATCCCCTCATTTAATTTGGTTTCCTCCACTGCAGCTTTCCTTTCATCAGTTTCACTGGCTAATGTACTTGGGCTCAGTGGCCTGTCATTTTCCCTTCTCGGCTTTCCTTGGGCTCTGTTGTTGTTGTTGTTGTTGTTGTGTGTGTGTGTGTGTGTGTGTGTGTGTGTGTGTGTGTGTGTGTGTGTGTGTACTCACCTATATGTACTCACCTATATGTGGCGTTGCAATACCCAGATCTAAGGTATGCTACCACCCTATCTATGGCACGCAACTTGCAATAGTTAGCTTACGCCAGGGTACCTACTTACTGCTTAGGTGACTTAGGGGCAATAGGTATAAGGAAACATCGCCTACGTTTCTCCCCATACCTGCTCCAGCCATATGTGAAGCGTTTTGGACCAGTTTTTGTCTGAGTATCGATCAGGATTTTTTTTCCTCCAGAATATGCCTGCCAAAATTCGGGGTGCGTCTTATATGCTCGTGAGTCGTATATGCCGAAAAATACGGTAATTCAACTGCAAGAGGTGAAGTCTAAGGGAGTAGATTCCAAGAGGAATTTAGAATGATGAAATGATTAGCCTGTGATACTGATGCTAATATATGTGTATAAGATGGGTAGATTTGAGGTACTAATTATCCACTATGTTTTTATAAGTGGTTGTTTGTAAATGAGCCTCTCTAGACTATTTTCTTCAACAAACCGGCCGTATCCCACTGAGGCAGGGTGACCTAAAAAAGAAAAACGAAAGTTTCTCTTTTAAACAGAAGAAGGGGTTACTAGCAACTTACTCCTGGCATTTTAGTCGCCTCTTACGACAGGCTTACGAAGGAAGAATTCTGTACCATTTCCCCATGGAGACTATATTATTACTATTATTAATATGTGGAGGTGGAAAGCACAGTGCTTGCACTCTGAGGGATGACTGAGGTTGTCGACGCTAGGAAGGTCATCTGAACTGTAATGTTTTAATACTTCTGGCTAGACAGCTATTACATGATTGAGGATGAATGGGTTTCTTCTTGAATCTCCTTACCTCTGTGGAAGCCGGCTGTGTAAAAAGCAACATTCACCAGAGAGACGCAGTGGGTCATACAGTGATAAATGCTAGACTTGTATGAGCTGACAGAGATATACTGTATGAAGGAAAAGAATCGGATACAAGGGAACGTTGATGATAAAAGACACAAATGAATCACAGTGATATCAGAAAGTACCTCTTCGCTCTGAAGGGTGTTAGGAAATCTGGATCAGAAAGTACCTCTTCGCTCTGAAGGGTGTTACGAAATCTGGATCAGAAAGTACCTCTTCGCTCTGAAGGGTGTTACGAAATCTGGATCAGAAAGTACCTCTTCGCTCTGAAGGGTGTTACGAAATCTGGATCAGAAAGTACCTATTCACTCTTAGGAATATAACGAAATCTAGATCAGAGAGTAGGAGAGGCGGATCCTATACACAAAATTTTTAGAATAGGTGTAACAGGGTACAAGAGGTCGAGAATTTAAGTGTGATATCTGGTGAGAGACTGAAAAGTAGAGAGGACCGGGAGCCGAGACTCGACCCTTCCCCACGGCAACCACACCTATGGATTTCTGCGTAGTTGTAACCTCCTTACCTTGACCTTGTCTGTGGTTAGTCGTACTTAACACTGGTTTCTGCATCTCAGCTGATTGGCTGCGCAGCTGTTTCGTCACTCACAACGTCATAGATCCCCTCAGCTTATGGTTTGTTTACATTTCGGCCTCCCACTGTGACGTCACTCACACGTCATCTCTCAGCTGACGGATTGTTTACGTCTGGAAAGATTGTCATTCATTTTTTTTTCCTAAAGAAATTAGTATGTATCCGAACTTCATTTTGGTTTAAGATAATTGTCCCCACAGGGACAATTATGCTTCACTCTTGACGTCGGTGAAGGGCTCTTGATCACAGAAACTTGAGCTCCTTTCCTTGGATCGATTCCCCAAGGTTTAGCATTTTGTCATGAAGATAATAATAATAATAATAATAATAATAATAATAAAATTTTTTTTACAATAACTATTACAATAATGATAGTCCCAGATTATTTTTATTATTATTATTATTATTATTATTATTATTATTATTAGTAGTAGTAGTAGTAGTAGTAGTAGTAGTAGCAGTAATAATAATAATAATATTATTATTATTATTAATGACAATATTAACAATAGTAATGATAATCCCAAAGTGCTACTACTACTAATTATAATAATAATGAAATTATAAATAAATAGATAAATATGTCGGTAAGTTTTATTCGTTTATTCAGGGGAAAAATAAAATTTCCTACATATTACACATATTGTTACACATATTATTACACATATTATTACACATTGTTACACATATTACATATTACACATATTACACATATTATTACACATATTACACATATTATTACACATATTACACATTACACATATTACACATTATTACACATATTACACATATTACACATATTACACATTACACGTATTATTACACATTATTACACATTATTACACATTATTACACATATTATACATATTACACATATACATATCACACATATTACACATATACATATTACACATTATCACACATATTACACATATTACACATATTACACATTACACACATTATTACACATTACACATTATTACACATTATTACACATATACATATTACACATTATCACACATATTACACATATTACACATATTACACATACATATTACACATATTATCACACATATTATCACATATACATATTACACATATTACACATATTACACATTACACATATTACACATATTACATATATTACACATATTCTAGCCAAACCTTTTTTTCCTTCTAATTACGATGATAAATTTATTCTAGTTAAATTCTACCCTTTTTTTTACGCTGTTGAATTTACAAGTAGATTTACATTTACACTTTTTTTAATATATTTTTTAATATATTTAATATATTTTTAATATATTTTTAATATATTTTTTTTAATATATTTTAAAGGTGACTTTCTTTTATTATTATTGTTATAATTGTTTGTGTCATTATCTTTTGTATTGTATTGAAAAGGGCTTTAAACCCGTATGGGCTACACAGCTCTGCTTTCTACTCGAGCTTAGAGAGAGAGAGAGAGAGAGAGAGAGAGAGAGAGAGAGAGAGAGAGAGAGAGAGAGAGAGAGAGAGAGAGAGAGAGAGAGAGAGAGAGAGAGGGAGAGGGAGAGGGAGAGAGAGAGAATCAAGAAAAACTCTTAATTCCCTATTCCTTCTCCCCCATTCCTTCTTCCCTATTCCTTCTTCCCCATTCCCTCTTCCCCATTCCTTCTTCCCCACTCTTTCTCCCCCACTCTTTCTTCCCCATTCCTTGTACCCTATTCCTACTCCTCTATTCCTACATCCCAATCCCAATTCTTTAGACTGCCTCCAGCAGGTCAAGACGAACACCAACAGCCTGGCTGATCAAGAACAAGGTCGAACTCAGAGCACTATTTACACATGAACTAACTACAATTTACCATATTCTTATTCATCATAAAGTCAGTATTCTTGGGTTAGATCTATTAGTACGCCTACTATTTGTGCCGGACTCCTGGCATTCCTAGAAGAGCGTCTAGGTGCAGCTAGAAGCCTCCTAGCTACCATTGCAGTTCTAGATGCGGCCTTACAATTACCAGACACATATGCAACACATATTCTTACTGTTGCAACATTTTGCCTGCTCAGTAGGCCTCTTCTGTTAGATGAGAAACTTTGCTAAGCCTGCTTAGTTTTATAGATAGATACTTACTACCTAGTTTCCTTAATTTCTAAGTTACTTGCTTGACTTAGTTACTTAGCTTTGTACATATTTACTTACTAGCTAGCAAACCACGGAACGGGTGGGCTTTGAACCCGTGGCGAGTGAGACGGAAAACTCCAGGCCAGTGTTAACTTTACTAATTTCTAAGTAAGTTAGTTACATACATAATTATTTACTAGCTTACTTTCTAAGTAACTTAGTTGCGGATTTACTTCGATGGCAGGCATTGCCGTAAAGTAGAAAGACCGGCGAAACCCCCAAAAATTAATATATACGTCGTTTTGCTCTTCGCAGAGCTTTAATAACAACGTTTCGCTCTGTGTAAAGCCGAATCAAATCTAGATGAAGTTCTATATAGAGTGGTGTCTTATCCATTATAAGCCCCTTTCCGGTCACAAGACGGAAACATCAACTGGATGAAGAGACATAAACGTCAAGGAGATCTGATTGTGCGAAACGAGGGAGCGAAACGAGGGTAGGATCCAAGACAGAGAGGAAGTGCCTTGAGGGTGCGTGAGTTCCGTTATTACGTCCTGTAGATTTACAGTCGTAATAAGGAAAGTGATAAGCTGGGGAGATTCACATGGGGTGGGTTGGTACGTGAAAAATGGGTTGGTGTGGGGGGTGGGTTGGAGTGTGGGGAGGTAAGATTTTGTTGGGATTTTTAACATGGAGGGTTAGCCACCCAGGTTAGTCCAAGGAAGTCAGTGAGTCATCGAGGGACTGTCTTATTTCTATTGGGGTCCCCCAGGATGCCACCCATGCCAGTGGACTAGCACCCAGGTACCTACTTGCTTGCTAGGTGAGCAGGAACAACAGGTGTAAGGAATCAGGCCTAATGTTTCCACCCTTAGCGGGGATCCAAACACGGACACCCAGAGTGTGAGGCGAGAGTGTTGCCGACCAGGCCATGGACCACCTTGGGTAGGTTGGACTTTCTCTCATCAGGTTAATTTTCATGTCAGTCCGTGGCCAAGGATAACTAGTTTCTGGAGCCGGATAGCTTCGTAAAGCCGGATAGCTTCCCGAAGCCAGATATCCTATTGCAGCCAGATATCTTAAGCGTCAGCCTCCAGTCTAGGGATGACCCAGTTTTGGAGTGCCTCTGTTATCCTATATTATTATTATTATTATTATTATTGAGGAGCGCTAAACCCGTAGGGGATTATACAGCGCCTGTGAGGGTGGGGGGTTGGAAGGCATTCACGCTCAATTTAGGGAACCGGAGCACAGATCCAATTCCCTAGATCAAGAGCCCCTTACCAGCGTCACGGAACCTTCCTTGAGGGCTATCATTCTGCAGATTTTCCCGTGGACGTTTCTAGAACAGTTAGTGGGTAGCTTTCTCTGTCTGTCTGTCTCTCTCTCTCTCTCTCTCTCTCTCTCTCTCTCTTATGCCGAATTGATCAACTAGGTCAATCTGCCCTGATAATTGAATATTTCTCAAATTTCCTTTTTAGGATTAATATGTAGATTCTACATTGAAAATTATATATATATATATATATATATATATATATATATATATATATATATATATATATATATATATATATATATATATATGTCGTGCCGAATATGTAAAACTGATCAATTAGCAAGAACTCATTTAAAATTAAGTCCTTTCTAAAATGTTCTCTTACACGTTTAAAGATATATTTTTTTCATTAAAGTTAATGTAAAAATTTATAATTTTGCACCAAAAGAATCTTAGAAAACTTGCCTAACCTTATTATAACAAGAGCAATTTATTTTAGCCTAACCCAACTAAATATATTTTAGATTTGTTTACAGTAATTTAATACTAAACAAACACAGTGAAATATAATTTTTTCGTTACGTTCAGAATGATTTTGGCGAAATTATTGCATACACAAATTTTCACTTGTCCTATATGGCAAGATGAACCTTGCTATTTAAGCCAAGATAGCAAGTTCTGCCTATTCGGCACGACATTATATATATATATATATATATATATATATATATATATATATATATATATATATATATATAAGATAAAATCTAACTTCTCTCACATAAGGTGTCAATGACCAGTCTAAGATCATGACGGAAAAGTTCATGCATGCAAGCAAGCTCACCTCTCCATCGCCACGTTGCGTCACCTTGGGTCACGTTGCGTCATCCCAGCCACTCCACGCGATATTAGTAAACATAATATGACGCAATCGAGAGCTTCATTGAGCAGATCTGCCATCCTTCTCCATTTTCTCCACACATATCTTCTAATTCAATTTGTATTTCTGCCTTCCTATATTGTGCACTGACACAGGATGCACTTACTCCTCTACTGATCTAGTTTTGCTGGTGATTTGAGAGCGTGGTCATGATCATTTATTAAAATAAAATTTCGCAAATTCATGATGAGTTGGCAGCCCTAGTCAAATGGATGACTCATGTGACGTCACTGACATGGTTGCCAGCGGTCGCTGCCATTATTATTATTTTTATCGAAAAGCTCTAAGTCCGTAGGAGCCAAACAGCGCCTGGGGACCGGGAGGTAATTATATCTGATCCAAGGTAAAGGAAGGTAACTCCAATTCACTGGATCAAGAGCCATTCACCAATAGTACTCACCTCACTGCTAGAGGTATAATGTGTCCTATCTATTTTTTTCACTGCATTTCTCACCATTTTTTTAAATTTCCATGCCATAAAAAATACTTTACCTTATCTAACAATAAATAATGCCTCCCTCCATGCCCATAAAAAAGCACGATTAAAAAATACAACCAAATTATAGATATAAAAACGAAATTATTTTGTGGGGAAAATGTTGTCTGGCAACTCACTTACGTTGTATAGTATCATTGATTGATGTTCATTGAGGATACAGTCATCAATACTGAGTAAAGATTTTACGTACTTGACATTGATGCGTCTTACGCACGACCAGCAGACATGTGACAGTGACGTATACACCTTGGTGTGTGTGTCTGTCAGTGTACATACACTTTGACGTGTGTGTGTCTGTCAGTGTATATACACTTTGACGTGTGTGTCTGTCAGTGTACATACACTTTGACGTGTGTGTGTCTGTCAGTGTACATACACTTTGACGTGTGTGTGTCTGTCAGTGTACATACACTTTGACGTGTGTGTGTCTGTCAGTGTATATACACTTTGACGTGTTTGTGTGTCTGTCAGTGTATATACACTTTGACGTGTGTGTGTCTGTCAGTGTATATACACTTTGACGTGTGTGTCTGTCAGTGTATATACACTTTGACGTGTGTGTGTCTGTCAGTGTATATACACTTTGAAGTGTGTCTGTCAGTGTATATACACTTTGAAGTGTGTCTGTCAGTGTATATACACTTTGAAGTGTGTGTGTCAGTGTATATACACTTTGAAGTGTGTGTGTCAGTGTATATACACTTTGAAGTGTGTCTGTCAGTGTATATACACTTTGAAGTGTGTCTGTCAGTGTATATACACTTTGAAGTGTGTGTGTCAGTGTATATACACTTTGAAGTGTGTGTGTCTGTCAGTGTATATACACTTTGAAGTGAGTGTGTCTGTCAGTGTATATACACTTTGGAGTGTGTGTGTGTGTGTGTGTGTGTGTGTGTGTGTGTGTGTGTGTGTGTGTGTGTGTGTACTCACCTAATTGTGGTTGCAGGGGTCGAGACTCAGCTCCTGGCCCTGCCTCTTCACTGATAGCTACTGGGTCTCTCTCCCTGCTTCCTGAGCTGTGTGTGTGTGTGTGTGTGTGTGTGTGTGTGTGTGTGTGTGTGTGTGTGTGTGTGTGTCTGTCAGTGTATATAGACTGAGAGTTGGCTTTAATCCCACAGACAATTGATGATCGTGAAAGTTTGAGGTCTTTTGGTCTTGACGGCACCAGATCTCGGCGTCAGGTCAAAACACGTGTGCACACCCCATGGTGTGCACACGTGGAAGAGGGAGCTGAGGAAGGGCTTCGAGCGGAGCTGCTGTTGTGTGCAGAGCTCTGAGCAGGGAGAGTCAAGCAGAGCTCTGATCTGTCGGGGCTCTGTGTTGGAGACACTGGGCAGAGTACTGGCTTGGAGCAGTACTCGCGCTGTGTAGGTCTTGGGACCTGTGGCTAGTGCGTGGCTTAGTTCCTGTGGTGAACACTCCTCTGAACTATATTGTAGATTATATTCTGTTCCGTCAAGTTGATTGTATTCCTTATCTCACTGCTTATATGCACCATCCCAATTTATCTAAACTCCAGTAATGTTCTCCTGTTCCCAAATATATTATTATACAAAGACTTAATAATAAACTGTGTTTGAGTAGAATAGTAATATTCACTGTCCCCTGTTATTTGCTATTTTATTCATTATTTTATTTGAAGTAGTGAGAGGGTGAGTAGTGTGGTGGTAGAGGTGAATGGAGAGGTGAAGGTAGGCACCAGTCACCTCTACATTGATCACAATCACTGACTCCTACCTCCTCGCCTGCCTCTCCCTCCCTACTGGGATCCCTAACATAA